>NW_009914017.1:0-11122 GCF_000696875.1 Nestor notabilis
CTTCCTTGGGAAGTTTCTCATGCCACCCACACGGTACTTGGGTGCTGCCCTCTGTCACCATCATCCCACAGGGCACCACAGCCTCCTGCCAATTTTTTTTGTGCTGTCCCGGCTTTCAAGGGTGTGAAACAACTACACAACTATTACATGTCAGTCATGGCACAGAGTCATAGAAACATATGTGCTGGTCCTGCTACAAGTCTGTCCTATGTCACTCCTGTAGCTCAACAGGAAGACAGTTGCGAGAGCCTGATTCTGCACTGTCTCTAAATTTGACAGAACAAATGAATGTTCACTACTCCAGGGAGCAGCGAACACTGAAAGGTGCAGTGAAGACCTTTGAAAACCACTGTCTTGTGGTTTGCCTCCATAAAAGACCAACATTTCGCTAACTGAAAATGCAGAAAGTCCTATTCTTTCTGCCATCAGCTTATCATACAGCAGCTAGCTCCACGGCAAGGCAGGATGAGCTACTGGTGGATGGTCATGTTATAGGTGGTAAGGCAATCCCTGAATACAGTTTGATCCTTTGACTGTGTAACTGAGGGAGGAACTGATTAGGCCTTTGCTTCACAGCAGAGGGAGGTTATATAGAAGACAAGCTAACATAACATGTATTGATAAAAGGTCTTCTTATTGCACAAAGAAGTGTTCCACAACTGATGCTCTGTCTTCAGTGATGTTGACCAGACAGTGCAGCTCAGAACAAAAAGTGCTGTGGAAAGGGCTAAGGTCAGAGCTGGTTTTAATTGTGTGTACTCTTTGGCTTCTCGGATCTGAGCTGCTTTATGGTTTATTAGGGAATCCAGAGACACAAAACCACATCCCTCAGCACTAGTGGAGGGTGTAAAAAGTAGCTGGCATGGTGGTGAGAAAGAGGCTTGGCAGTTGTGGTTATTTTGTGCATTGAAGAACATGTAGGTGCTTACAGAGAAGTTGCTAGCTCAAGTGAGGTTGTGAATGACTTCCTGTAACTAGTCAAAGTAGCCCTGGCTGCTATTTGCCTTGCTTTCTGCCTCAGTGGAAAGTTTTGTTCCTGAACCCTTGCAGTATAGACATATAGTTACAGATGGACATGAAAATTACGAGTATTCAGCTGCAGCAGAGTGGCTAGAGATCCTGAATTCCTTCATCTCTGAGGAAAATGCCAAAAGCTGCAGAGACTGCAGCACTGAGAAGTGGTAAGGACAGGCTGTGGCTTCAGGCTTCCTGCAGGAGCCACCTGATGACACCAATTTTCATAGTTTTGAGGCCCCCATGAAACCAGGAAAATGGGGAAACATGGTGAGAGGTTAGAGTCCTGAGTGTAGGTCTGTGTTCAGGGGATGAATCTGACAGCAAACTATTTGGTGGCCTGATGCATGGACCCTGGCACTCTGCAGTCCTGTAGTATCTTTCTCAGAGCACCCCAAATTAGCTTTGTTTTTAAATATCCACTGTCCTATCAGCTGGTTCAGTCTTAAGTTTCAAATTGTTTGATGGGAGCCCTAAGGCATAGAACTGGGTTACATGATTGTTGCAAGGTCATACTAGTTTATCAGCTTCTGTTTGCTGGCTTAAAACTTTAAAGGTTTTACAAAGCTTCAGAGCTGAAATCCCTTTTCAGTTCTCTGTCTCTGTGATTTTTGCCTTTACTTTTTTTATGTAAACCTATTAAGTCTCTTATGGGCAGGTTTCTCTGTAAGTACAAGATCACATAATCTAACCCATGGTGGGAAGAGACTTCCAAAGCTGCACATGCTAGACAAAATTCCAAAAAGTAGTTTTTTTAACCGCTGCAGAACCTGACACATGCAAGAAATATTTTTGTCCTATATATGAATAGGACAAAGTGCTTGTGTATCACATGAGGATCCATAGGCTTTTCGAGTCCATTAGTTACCACACGGGAGTCTTAAACAACATCCAAAATGACAAAACCCTTTGAAATGAGCAAGTCAAGGGTCTCAGAAAATCTCTAGTTTACTGATATTAGGTTTTGTTCCATTTGGGAATTTTTTCACTATTTCAAGGACTGTGACATCACCTGGAGAAGATTCCTTCTGGATATGCAATGGAAGCCAGCTAAAAGTGCTGTAATTTTCTATTAGTACTGTTTGGTGGCACCTTTGGGAGTGACTACATCCCATCCTGCGCTTCTTCTATTCCCAACCATGCTGTGACTGCATCCTGCCCTGCCTTTGTATGCCAGGAGTCAAAAAAGAACAAGGGAGTAATGGAAAATCTGATATGGAAATCAGTTGCTAAAGAATAGGGATATAATTAATGCTAGTCGACATAGCTTTATGGAAACTAGGTCTTGTCAAACAAATTTGATCTCAAGAATGTAATCTCAAAGAGTGGATTGTTAAAGGCAATTGTGTAGATGCGATGTACTTATACTTTCATAAAGCGTTTGATTTTGTACTGCATGATAGTCTGACTAAAACCTTAGCATTACACGATATCAGTAAAGTGCTTGTTAAATGGATTAAGAACTGGTTAGCCAACAGAGCTCAAAGGCATCATTTGTGGGAAGTATCGCTGAATGAGAGAGTGTCCAGGGGATTTGGCAAGAACTGATATCAAGTTCAGTGCTATTCAACAGGTTTGTCTATGATGTGGAAGGAACTAAAAACTATAGCTGAGTTTTAAGTTTTGCAGTGTCACCAGATAGGGTAATAAATAATGAGAAAAACTTTATATAAGGTGATTAGCATAACAAGGAAAGCTGTTTCTAACCAAACGTATTAGCAGTCATATACAATGTAGGACACTTGGAAGGAAGGACTGTATCTCTCAGTCCTCCATTCTGAAGCTATGTATTGGAAAAAAGGCTATTGCATTCCTTAGAGGTGACCACAGGAGTAGGAAGTGGGAGTGATTTTTAACCTACATGTATGGCATCAACAGAGTGGTAGAATATAGCAGACAGCTCTAGTACAGAGCTTTTAAAGGAAGTTATAAAAAGTGAAGAGAGCACAGCAGAGGGATGCAGATGACTTGAAATACGCAAATAGAGCTCAGTTTGTCGCATTTTAAAAGCATTGAGAATTGGCTTAGCGTAGAAGTACCTTCCTGGAGAAAAAGATGCCGGGTGAACTTTTTTCCCCCACCATGATCAGAGGACCTGTCATGGTTTAAGCCCAGCCAGTAACTCAGAACCACACAGCCACTCGCTCACTCCCCCCTCTTTTTCTGACCCCTGCTCCCAGAGGGATGGGAGGAGAATTGAAAGAATGTAACTCCCACAGGCTGAGATAAGAGCAGTCCAGTAACTAAGGTATAATACAAAACACTACTGCTACCACCAATAATAATAATGATAAAGAAAATAACAAGGGGAGAGGACACAACTGCTCACCACCTGCTGACCGATACCCAGCCCGACCTGAGCAGCGATCTGGGCCTTCCAGGTAACTCTCTCCAGTTTATATACTGGGCATGACGTGCTGTGGTATGGAATACCCCTTTGGCCAGTTTGGGTCAGGTGTCCTGTCTCTGCTTCCTCCTGGCTTCTCCTCCTCCCTGGCAGAGCATGAGACTGAGAAAGTCCTTGGTCAGAGTAAACATTTCTTAGCAACAACTGAAAACATCGGTGCTATCAGCGCTGTTCCCAGGCTGAAAGTCAAAACCACAGCACTGCACCAGCTACTAAGAAGGAGAAAAAATGACTGCTGTAGCTGAACCCAGGACATCCTGCTAGCTCCTTTCTCTTCTAAGTGAGGTTTAGGCAAGCAGGCAGCACAGCCTAATTAGTTTCTTTGAAGTGATGGACATATGCGGGGATCAGTTAAAACCACAGCACTGCACCAGCTACTAAGAAGGAGAAAAATGACTGCTATAGATAAACCCAGGACAGGACCCTTTCACAACAACAGGAACCAACATCATCTGGAACCTAGAGCAGTTTATATTAAAAATGCTAGTGTAGTTTATATGAAAAATAAGGTACATTTCTTTCAAAAGAATGATTGAATATTGGGAAGACTAGCAGGGATGGGGTTTTTTTACGTATGCTCAGCGTCTATCTAGTGCGCTAATGAAAGAGCAATTTTTACTCTTTACCATTGTGCTCAAAGTGCAATTCTGTGGCCTGAAATATAAAGGAGGGCATCCACATGGTCTTTCTGCCCACAAGTATGACTCTATGAAGCAAACATGCTGAAGCATGTTGACTAAGCATCATATTTGTCCTTGCCTCATACTGAGGTCTTAAGCAACCCTGCTGTGTCTCTGCCAGTATTAAAAAAGAACAAGCTGGATGATGAGATGATGCACTGTGTGTATGTATACATTTTCTCTTCTTTATATATGTAAATAACTTGCAAGAACCTATCATTCTTACATCTTGTGCTCCCAAGCCATGATTGTGTTTCTGACCATGAGAAGAAACCATCTGTTAACAGCTTAGGCCTTATTTCCAACCTGCACCTTCAGTCAGCTTGCCAAGTCAGGCCAGCCTGCTGTATCTCAGTCTCACTTTCTTGCCTCTCAGCCTACACCTAGAACTCTTGAATGTTTCAAAGATTTTGCATGGTCCATACTGCTCTAGATCCCTCTTCCTCAACCTAGAATGAAAATAGGCTATTTCTGGCATTTTCTACTGGGAGGAATCAATACGGGAAACTGTGGGAAAAGAGTGCCAAGGAAGTCTTACTAGGTTCAAGTAGCATAAAGTTCTACTGTGTCCCCTTTCTTTGCACCTATGGGTTGCAGATTCAAGGGAGGGGAAATATGGAAATACTCAAGAGGCTTTGGATGAAAATTAATTGCCAAAAGATGGGGAACAGCCAAACAGGCACACAAAGATATAAGACACTCAGAGCAGAAAGGGAGCAGAAAGAACAGTACTAAATGCTGAGGAGAGGTCTTTAGAGTAAGATTTCCTATTAGAAGATTTCAGGAAACTAAGCAAACCCATTTGCAGCTAATGCTGCTGTTTTGGAGACCTAGAGGCTTATGTGTTCCTGTCATGAAAGGACTGCATTACCATCCCGTTTCTTTCTCCTAATGGACAAGGGGTTATGTTCTCTCCTTTTTTTGCTTCCAATGGAGTTGGATTTGCTGAGCTGAGGCAACAGCCAATCCTATTGTAAATACTAGACTGCTTTCCTGGCAGTACCCCTGCATTCCCACAGTGGTTATGGCCAGGGTCAGTGACCCTTGCAACTGCTTTGTGCCCTTTACCCTTGCCTTCTTTCTCTGTAATGGCACTACCACTGATTTAATAGCATTAATGTTTAAGCCTTTCTCAGATCATTCTGCTTCCATTGGCCCTCCTCTTTCATCTTAATTTGGCTGAAAGAAATGGCAGCTTTTTCTTGCTGTTTGCTAATGAACCTGCCTAGAGCAAATTTACAATTGGCAAGGAAAGTGATGTGTCTGTGGCAGAAAGCAAAACCTACCAGAGTCTCTGCAGTTCGAGACTTTTTCTCAGATTTCATTTTCTCAAATCCAGTGAATTATTTTGTGATTCATATTTTTTTTTCTGTTCCACATGTAATTAAATCAGCACTCTGGGAAGCTTTGTCAGAAGAAAAGAAAAATCTCTGGCTTTTAGGATAGGCAGTATCCAGGTGGTCGTGATTCTTATGTGGGGTCTGCAAATATTTGCTGGAGCAAATCTGAGCTGTACTTTTCTACAGGCTAGTGCTGTAGCAGCTGTAGGACTGAGTGCTTGCCAAAGAAGCACTTATTAATTCACAAAGTAAAAAAGTTCCAACAGGAAAGACTGTTCCCAGAAGAAGAAATTACATCAATCAAGGCATCTAGCTATGCTGGGGAAGAGATGAATTCAAGTCTTAGGTCCAGAAAAGTAGACCAGGATCTTGAACCCAAATCTCTCATATCTGACGCAGGTCTTCTACATGCAGGCTTCTGTGTTGCCCAATGCAAATTAGGGAACTTTTCTGGCAGAGGTTTCCTCATGACAGTGAGTTCCTGCAAAACATACAGATTTCAACAAATTGAGCATTGCCCTACAAACCTTGCTATGCCAAAGATAGAAAGGAAAACAAACAAACAAACAAACATGAGCAGTTCTATGGATTAGGTGCTGACAAGTAGATAGAGAGGGAGATAGTTTCCCAAGCATATGCAAACTTACGGCAGCTGCTTATGCTATGTCTCTCTTGAGTTCCGGCAAGTGTCTTCTGTCCTTGGGCTGCACTGTGTGGGAAATGAAGGAATTTTACTTGGAATCATAGGATTAACAGGGTTGCATTGTTCTTTCCTGAACTGCAAAATGCCACACACCCTTTCCTTTGCCTGTTTCCTTTCTGTGTGGAGGAGGAATTGAGCTGTTGTTTGATGTGTGGTACTTTCATGTGTAGACATGAACTTGTGGATTTTGGCCGGTATGGCAGCAAGCACTGCCATTCCATTTGCTCTAGTTTTTTCTGTTTTCAGTGCCATTGCTTTGGAGCAACTCCTAGGGCTGATTGTTTCAGGTACATGGTCATCTCCCCTCTGTGCTCACTTGGACCAAGGCTGCTAATCAGTGCTATCAAAAGACCTCTGAGTAGATCTTTAATTTAGTACCTTCCACTTCCTAGAATTACTGTTGTGCTTGCATGTAGCTGCAAGGATTTGTTCCCTCCAGGCATTTGGTATTTCTTCACATAAGTGCAAGGTCACTTCTACACCACTGGTTTTCATCCAGCTCCCCTATTGCTTGGGAAGCATTCTCAAATAGCTGTTTGCCCTTTGTAATGAGTTTGTCCCAGTCTACTGCCAGTGTACATCTGGATCAGAATCACAGCTGGCACTGACAGGCCCCCTGGTCTTGGCAAAAAAGCCAGGGCTTGAACAGACCATTAGATAATTAGAAGCTACTGCAGTGACTTGCAGTCAAAGAGTGTAAAGAAATGGATGCAGAAGGTCCTTTTGCTCTCCTGGAAGTAGTAACTCCAGAGGAGTGAAACTGGCTCCGAGAGACACCTCTTGGTGTATTGTTTAGATCCTTCTGTCTAGAAGGTTGTCCTTAATAGAAGACTTTACTGTATTGTAACCTGTTTGTGTTTTATGCAAGAGAAATTTTAATAAAAATGTGAGAAATAGCACTGTCCTTGTATGGCTTTAGGCCACTGTTGTTCAGAAAAGCGGGATGTGGCAATGAAAACTTTTTTATTTTCTCCTATAAATGAGCTTGTCGGCAATCTTTAACTATGTGTCTATTAAGCTTGGCATTGGCTATAAAAATGGAATAGCACCTTGCCACTATGGTTGTTCTGCCTTTCCAGGGGTTTGAGAAGTTGGTAGTAATTATCTGGTGGTACATGAGCATCAGATCGATTATGTGGAAGTGGGCGTTTCAAAACATTACTTATTTGTTTGCTTCCTCAATTGAAAAACACTGTGTTTGGCTGACACCAGTTGTACTGTACACTCTGATAGTTCCTGATCATTCCTCCAAGCATGGAGTATCTGTGATAGTCTTTTTATTTCATTCTACTGCCTTTCAGACTCTCAGCCTCCAAATACTTGTGCCTTTCTACATGGTGTGCTGGAAATGCTCTTTCCAAACTTCTTCACTAAACTCTTTAGGATGTTTGTGATTAGTCTCAACACACATGTCTTCTTATGAAACCATTAATGTAGGATGTTGAAGTTCTACAAGGATGTGGCAAGGCATGACTCAACTGCAGGTTATTACTACTCTCCAAATCTTCACTCTGACCCTTTTTTTTTTTTTCCCTTCATATCATTTCATATGTGTTCATGACTTGAGAAGCTGTGCTTCCTCCTGGAGAAAGATTGCACCTTTACTTGGTTCAGCGACAAAGCTAGAAAGCTGAGCAAAGTAAATAAAGCATAATGCCCGATACGAAATTATAACTAATAATTAAGTTCCTTCTTAGCTGCTTCAGCACTCTTTTCCTTGGGCTTCCACAAGATGTTTCAAAACACCAAAGTTCAGACATCTATAACAAGGGAGTTAGTTAAACAGATTTTGGGACTGTAGTTCAAACAAGTATCTGAGTGATGAAAACCCAGTGAGAAACTCTGACTGTCGGTGAGTTATTGGGGAAAGGTCACTGTTGGCATAACTTTCTTCAGTACTCAGAGGACCACAGTGACAGAGCTTGGCAGATTTCAAGATTCTAGTTTAGATAAATATGGACCTTTGCTCAGGAATGGTGTATCTAAATCAGCCAAGCAAGTCAGAGGAATTTATGGCACTTGCCTGAGGTCACAAAGAAAGTCAGTATCAGAGATGGAGTATTGCAACTGCAGGCCTTTGCTCAGGCTGTGTGCCTCCAGTATAGAAATGTATAAGCTGCCCAAACTTGTCTCCATGGGGCAATGTTAATATGACTAGCAAATGCTTCAGAGTTCCCATCAAACTGCTAGTGGGGACCTCTGATGGGGAAAAATCTGCAACATCCAACTCTGTGGAAGCTAACTGCAAGGTGAAATATTTGATGATCATATTGTTATCTATATTACGTTCTACCATGAAAGGGATTAAAATATTATCTTAACACATCTGATCCTCTGAAATGCTACCTGGCATTTGAACAACATCATTCTTGGTGCATGTAGAATATTTTTGTCACATGAATCTTGCTGATTTGCCCTCGCTCTCGATTCTCTCTGCTGATTGTCACATATCATTTCAAGAGCTAACCACATCTCTAACTGCAGCTATTCGTTATCATCCCCTTTGCCTTTACCACTTCCATTTGTAATTTAAACACCCTAATTTAATAGGTTTGTCTCATTATTTTGATTAATCATATTAACTCATATTAATTAAGAGATGGATTTAGGTAATGACAGAGGTTAATGGAGTCAGTTTTCGCTTTCCCCTGGTTTTTCAGGGAAGGGGGGAGATAGGGGTAGGAAGGGAAAATAAAAAGAGAGACTAGAAAGAGTGAAAAAGAGAAACTGTTGCAGGGGGAAAATCTCAGTTAGCAATCAGAAATTCCCTACTAATTGAATGTCTGATTTTATTAATGATGAAATTTATAAAGGTCCTTAAGAAAAGAAAAGAATTTAGCCACTTCAGCAGTTAAGTGTGAATATTAACTAACACCAAGATAAAAGTTAAAATATCCATTTTCTTTTCTTTCCTCTAGATCTTTAAAAAGCTCTCTTTGACACTTCATCCCATTAGAGCTTTAGTTTCCTTTGCCATCCATTGCTAAATGGCTGGAGCCTGTGCAGAGAATGTTATGTCTTGGATGGTTTAAGAAATGCTGACCTTGGAGGGCAGGAAGTTAATACATGGATCACCATAGTGCTTATTTTCCTTAATGCCTGCTCTCTAATACTGCTTTGGTGAGTGGGATAAGGATTCCAGCTCTGCCCTATGCTCTGTCTCTATCACTTTTGTTTCCCTGAGGCTCAAGAAAAAATGAACTGCAAACAGTGTCAGATTCAGACTGAACTTTGTGTTAGTGTTGCAGGCGACATTTCCATCTCGACAAAGGCATGCTGAATCCTTTGCTTATTGAAGTCCCTCCATGACAGGGTCTCATGGTTATTACTCTCAGGCATGTCCAGCAGCAGACTGTTCCTAATTTGTCTCTTTCCTTATTTGTACCAACACTATATAGGCATAATATCCCATTTGAGGAGGGGAACCCTATAGCCTAGCCCAACTACCCTCATGCAAACAACAGCATGAGGGCAAGTCAGTGGAAAACACTTTCATCCTTTGCTCCATGATATTTAAACCAACCTGCTTCAATGAACATTTGAACCAAAAGCCATTTTGGAGCTGAAGCTGGTTGGTAGTGAATTGTGGGGTAACTGTGCAAGACCCCGGAGTAAGCAGTTAACCTTTCTCCTTACCAGAAAAGAAGATTTTTGTGACAATGGTAACATGGTATACAAAATAATGGGATGTAACTGTACAGGTAGAAAAACTGTTTTTCAAACCCTAAATTAACAAATAGGAGCAAAGAGTTTGTATAAACTGTCTCAAATCTAAATAAAAAAAATTAGAACAATAATGTTGTTTTGTGAACAAACTGTTACCAAAGAAGTATTTAACTGTGAGAAAACTTGACATCTTTGTGTATACTTTCCAGTAAATGTTGCTGTTGAAATGTAGTGCTCACATTCTGCCTTGTGAA
Organism: Nestor notabilis; assembly: GCF_000696875.1. NCBI lineage: Eukaryota > Metazoa > Chordata > Aves > Psittaciformes > Psittacidae > Nestor > Nestor notabilis. The sequence goes on from NW_009914017.1 coordinate 10,065, forward strand.
TGACAGCCAGTAAGGTTTATAAGGCCATGTTCTAGTTTAAAGTGTAGTAAATAAATAAATTACAAAGAAAAGCACCAAGAACATGAGGAACATTTCCTGTGAGGTATTTTGGGAAATACTCTTGAAGTATGACCAACTGTAGTCATTGTATTTATGTTAACTCAGTAGAATATGTTGTCTGTGGAAGGACAGACAGTACCCATCGAGTATCCAGATTTTGTGACCTCAGTACCTTCCCTTGCCCTCAGCTACTTTAAGGTAAAGTTTGCAACATAAACAGTCTCATGTGAGTTTTTAATGTCACCCAGCTGAAGTCCTTATACCTAACATGACTGCCACTCAGAAGAAATTTTAATATAAATTCCAGAAGATGATTACTTTTCAGTGATCTGTGATTAAAATAGCAGAAGTCTAAAGTGGAATTTTTCCATAATCAGTATTTCAGAGTGGATGAATGAAACAAATTTCAGTTCAAAAGCCACTAGAGCAGTTGAAGTCTCGTAAGACTGACTGACCTTTTTGTGACTTTGATGAGAACATCAAAAAACAATTTTGCTTTTGCCATGATGTTTCACAACAGTTAAAAATATACCACATTTTAAGACTGTTGGCAACTTGAGAATGTTGTCAGTCTGTTTCTATGATGTCAGAAAATGCTATAAAATTAACATCTTCTTATGTTGTTGATCTGTTTTATCTCTGCTTAATATAAGCATAAGTCGACCAGGGAATCATTTCTGTGCAAACTGATAGTTGACCTGAACAGTGGAGAACCATGAGTTCAAAAAATCCAGTTGGTATTCCCAGTCTAGTATCTTTTGGCTTGTATACAGAACTATAAGCATGTAGGACTTGAATTTAAAAAGTACAAGGCTCAGAAGAGAGAGAATTCTAGGCATGTAACATTAAGGGACTTCAGAAATAGATGACTGGAAGCGTCTAAATGCAGTCTGACATTGTGAAATGACCCAACGAAATTTCACTAAATTGGGAATTAGAACAATACAACTGGCAGTGTGTTTTTGTTCAGAGAGCTAAGGTCTTGTTCAAGTAGGGAA
>NW_009914017.1:11153-16158 GCF_000696875.1 Nestor notabilis
AGGCAGACTTTTTCTCTGTGGAATCTCCCTGTGTGATTACTGACCCAATCACAGCTGCCTCTCTACCTGGGAGTATTCCTAAAACTCCAGTCTCTGAAATCCTGCTTTTACTGGAAGAATTCTCATTTTATTAGAAGCATGCAAAGCTTTTATCTCTACAGAAGAGCTTCAAACAGTGGAATGTTAAAAGCTCAGAAAATGTAAAAGCCTGGTAGAAAAATCCAATACATGCATATGCATATATATATAAACCATAAAATTTATATATAAAATACATCAGTACCTTATGATGTTTTAAGACAATTTTGAGATTATTTTGAATCTGTCAGTGATTTCAGTGAGGGTTCAGATGGACAGAGGATACCAGATACAACATTTCATTGCAGGATTGGGAGGACTGGATTGGCTCCCTTTTGGAGACTTTTAGTGGATATGATTTGAATTAATATGTGTCTAAGGGGCAAGTTTGAATAAAAGAGCTTGACTTTAATGTTTCTGACTTTTTTTCTTGTACTTTTTAAGTTAAGTTTGAGGTACAGATATTTTAATTAATAGTAGACATACAACCAGAGATTTGCATACTGCAAATACTAAACAGGCAAAAGCAGGTTGCAATACCAGCCTCTGACTAAAAAAAAAGATGAAAAAAAATAACATCACATAAAAATTGCGTAGATATGATATTTTTCTCAAAAAAAGCCACGGTAGTTTAATTCTGATTTTACTTCTGTTGAGTTACACCAGACAAAAGCCACTGGAGTTGCTTTACAGTGTACAGTAGCCTGAGGTTGGAACTGAGTCCTGTATCTTAAAAATTACATGTAAGTGTGTACATACTTCTTTGTGGGTGCACTGTATCTCTTTGTCTATGCATATTCAAGTGTATATATTTCATGGCTTCTGTCTGCATCATTCACTCCCAAACCCAGCATGCGTTCATTTTCATAACTTTTTGTTCCATTACAATATTAATGGGACTATCAATGGGAAAGGACAAGAGAAGCATTTTTAATGTTTATCTGACAGTTGCAAATTTCACTTGAGGTTGTTTACTGGGATCTGATTGTTGGCAAAGAGAAGTAGGAAAGGCAGCAAGATGAATGGGATCACAGAAAAAAGAGATGTATTTATGGGTCCTCTTAGCACCATCTAAGAGTAATAAAAAGTCCTGTCTTACCCTTCCTTTACCAAGTCTTAAGTTTTAAACAGCAAAAAAAATGACAGATTGTTTTAATTAACTTCTATTTAATCCAGGTGGTCTGTTCAAAGTGAATCACATTACATTTAGATATGTGAAAGTTAGATGAAGGTCTCAGTGTATATATTTATTCTCATCCGACATATTTTCCCTAGTGGGGAAAATGCCTGGAAATGAGAGCATTTGTAGACGTGTGGGTGAACCTGCAATGTGATGTCAAACTGTGTACCAGGTTGCTGTGGGAGCTTGCATTTTTGACCTTCAGTTCTAGGACTATCCTAGAACTGGTTATTGGGAGAGCTCAACCTCTTCCCAGTTTTGCTCTGCAGTTTTACAGACCCTAAGTTTTACAGATCCGGGCATTGTATCTCCAGATTTTCTGTGCTGTAGACATCACGTCTCACAAAAAAAATAAAAAACCCCAAACCAAACAAAACCAAAAGGTCTTAGAATTCTGCTTGTATTTTTAGTTCATGCCTTAAAACGTTTAAGTATTGTGTTCAGCTCTGGTTGCCTCTGTCAGAGATTACTGCAGAAATACAAGAATTTTGGAGCTAGGTAGCAGGCTGAGTTTGGAAAAACAGGCTGTTTCATCTAAGGGAAAATCTTCGGAGAAGAGCATGGAAGTGTGAGGGGAAGGTTTAATTTTCCATGCAAAATGAAATGCAAAATAACTGACTATGTAGATTTGAACTGTTAAATGCTTCTTCCTGGGAATTGCAGCTCATGTTCTTCTTGTTCTTCTCACTAGGCTGGGCTGTTTTTGGTGGATTATGTCTCCTTCGCTGTAAGGAAGTTGACTGCCCCCCTGAGACCCTTTGGTGTGGACTTAGACCACCACTACAAAGCACTGTGGCAGATCTATTTTTTTTTTTCCCCCCTCAAATGAAAAATATGAAGTTAGGAAGTTTCCACAGGAAGCAAAAAGACTCCCCAAAATTGTAATTGTGGCAAAGGTAATTAATCTGGGGAAAGGCTTGCAGCAACTTTCAGTTGTCAGTATGTAAAATAGTTATTGTCACAGTTCATGAATTCTTGCTGTGTTTTGAAATATCAGAATACAGAAACAATAAATTTGGAAAGGGGCAGTTATAAAACCCTTTGAAAAGAAATCAAACAGCTATACAAAATGGGGCTCTTGGCTGTAATGGATGACTTCTATCATTTGCTGTCTTTTGGCAAAGCAGTTCTCAGCCAGAGTTAGACTTTGTCATTTGCTGAAATAGTGAGTTTGAAATACACATTTCACAGGTAGTGCACAGGAAAGACAGCTTTTGGATGGGTAAAGAGGGAATTTGACAATGAACCAGTCAACCAAACCAGTGACCTCTCTGAGATGCTTTTGTGAGCCTCCCTGATCTGTGGATATTTGGGCTGGCTGGTTTTGGTAGTGGCTTTCTTTTCTAGCACATGGTCCTGCCTTTTCTGGATCCCTCTTTTCCTCTTTCTATGGCTGGGGAGAGCTGTGCAGGCAGCCAGCATATAGTCATGCAGGCAATCCAGCTGCTTTGAAAGCTGCCTTGTAGAAGTGAGGGAGGAGGTGAGAAAATGCTTCATTGCTGCTTATGCTGGGGATCCCGGAGAGACACAGAGGTATTGGTGGAGTCCACATATCACTGCCCAGTAGCTACACTCACTGTTTATCAATTACCAGGACTAATTTCTATTCAATGTTGGGTTTGAATTAATTACAGTTAGGTTCTTTTCAGTAGTTAGGTTAAGTACAGCTGGGTATTCCCTTTTGTTACTGTCCCCAAAAGAGGGGTCTGATCCTGGCTTTGTTTCCTGCCTGCAAAATTCAAATTTGAACCAGGACTAGGGCAGTCTGGACCAGTAGTTTTATTAAAAACCCGGTGGAGCAGCAATCATGTTGCACAGGCCTTCATTTCCTCAGGCTTCCCCAGCACTTTTAAAGCAATCTAGATTTGGTGTGTCCCTGCTTGGAGAGACTCCTAATGGACTTTGCACAACAGGCAGTATAGACTTAGCTATTCACTTGCCTCTGGGCTCCATGTGTAACTCTCACCTACAGTGCCACTGCTGCTGGCTGCCTTAAAAGCTGGAGCCTCCATACTTGGAAGAGTCCTAAGCTTTAACAGTGAAATTGTTGGTACAGTATCTGCGCATCTATTAACTGACTGCTGAGGCCAAAACCACTGTAACTGCTCCTAATTTTGCTGCAAACTGGCCTTTGGATTCCAGTTCTACGTAGTGCAACAGCCTCAGCAAGCTACCATCATAAAAGTAGTGTCAGCAGGGCCTTTAGTTCTGGCATGCATCTGTCTACATCTTCAGTCCCAGTCACCGCATCTTTCTAAGCTGGTACCTCTGGGGAAGAGCTAGTGTGTCCTTTGGTCATGAACACAGCCATATGCATAGGGTACAGCCTCATCTATTGGGCTAAGCATTAAACTGAAAGCCCAGATATCCCTTTTAATGCAGCTAAGTCAGTTAACTTCACTGTCCAGCTTCTTACTCTGGGGAATGGAATTCAGCACCTTCTTGCAAAGCATGGGCAAATGAATGAAGCTGATAGACTGGCAGAGTGAGGGGAAAAGTAGGATGTTTTGGGTGACCAAGAATATAAATGAGATTAGGTATTCAAGTCCATGATGGCTAATAAATGGAATGGTTTAAATACAGCCTTTGGCCTTAAGAATTCTTTAAAGGACTGGGTGCTAGAAGAGTATACCTGGAGAAGGTGGCTTCTTTTTCCTAAATATCTGGTGCTAGCTGTTGCTGAGACAGAATATCTGGTGTGGTGGACTTTTGTTCTGTCTTTTAGTATGAACTCAATAAAGCACATTTTGCTATGACAATCGATATAAGCTCTAATCTTGAGAATGATGATTAGTTAATAATGTTTAAAGCTATGAAAAGATCCTTCAGCAACCCTTCCACTCCAGTCTTATTTGCTCTGTCCTTGCAGCACTTCTACAAAAGTATGGTTTCCTGCATTCCAACAAGTTAACAAGTACCAGGTCCTACATGGGGAGTCCAGGTTCTGCTCTCAGAATTGCTGGTAGGGACTTGCTCAACCTGTGATTATGCAATTCTGTTCTGAACTAGTATCCTGCACTGATCTCTGACTATGCTATGCTTGTTAAGATTGCTGTGTTTCAGAGGCAATTTAAAGGCTGAGGTCCTTTTGTGTTAATACAAGAGCTGTTGTTAACATTGTTGTTCTAGAATTTGACAAATGTGTTAATTATATTCTGTGTTCTCTGAGAGCTGTTACTGCAATACTCTTCACTTTTATCCTGACTTGCTGCCTGAGTTGTGAAGTAACCTGACACATATCTGTTTTGGAGGTGATAGTGTTTTAAAGGCAGGTGAAATGATTCCCATATGTGAATTTCAAGGTCTTTTTGAAATGAAACACAACATGTGCCTAGCAGTAGTAGATAACAGGACTTCTTTCAAACTCCATTTGAGCAACAAAGCTGCTGCTATCTTGGTGTTTTGTGTACAGTTATGAAGTGAAACAGTATTTAGAAAAAGCACGTATCCTGTATCAAAACTGTAAGACATAAAATGAAGCAACTGGGGGCAAAGCTTCCCCAGAACTCCTCCCTGTTTTCAAAAATCCTAATTAAGTCTAAATTTGAAATACAATGGTCACTGATGGGCTAGGCTGGTAATAGTCAGACTTGCTTCTGTGACTTACGTGGCTGAGAAAGGAAGAAATTTTGGAGCATAAAGAATTTTTTCCAGAAATCACATGCTTTTTTGCCTGTCTGCTTGGGAAGAATGTGAATGCAAGTGTGTTTCCTGGTGATTGTCCAGGTGATAGCCTCTTCGGCATTC
>NW_009914017.1:16189-25462 GCF_000696875.1 Nestor notabilis
GACGGGCCACCTGTCTGCCTGTAATAAATGATGGCTATAACGGGAAGTGATCACAGCCGTGATACAGACAGAGGCATTTGTTTATATTCTTATAATATGTATCAGATTGAATGGAAATTATCACTTACAATTGACAAATGGAGAGTGGAGATAGTTGGTGGGTATGAGGAAGCTCAGCCAGATCTGGGCCAGCTGCAAACTTTCCTCAGTGAAGGCTGTCTGCAGAATGCAGGTGTTGAGCCAGCCAGTGATTAATGGTGAAGGTGGAGGCTTGCTTGTGTTAATGATGCACATAGCTTTTTATAGCAGCACACAGTCAGTAAAGCCTCTTGTTGCTTTCTCAGGATTCTGGTGAGTAGAGGCTACCATTTTGCCAAACCAGAGAAGTATAGGCATGTCTCCAGCAGCATAGTTCTGGCATGTAGTGTTGCCCTTCACAGTTTAAGTGGTGTGCAAGACCAGGATTGCTGAACCTAAGCAGAGCACACCTGGCTGGATGCAGAAGTGCTGGTATATGTTACTGTGACAATAATACTGTTGTGTGAATAGGGGAAAGGGGTACTCCTTGGATCTCGTTCACATCAAGTCTGCCTTATATGACTGCTTTCCTGAAAGGCTGCTACTATTTCTCCCTCTTGTCTCCATGTAGAATGGAGAAGCTGAAGAACTGATCAGGGACTGCAGAGAGAAAGTGCATTCAGTCTGCAAGCAAACTGAATGTTTTAAGCTCCCACTAACATCTGGTCCTTTCTGGCAAGTTTTGGGAGGGATACTGGAACTAAAGAAAAATCTTGGACCAAACATAGCAGAACAATTTCCCAAGACAAGTGATACTATCTCTGCTGCTTGGCATAAATCTAAAACTAGACTGGACAAATCTCTAGAAAATACGCAGCTGGTAGAAGTGGTGAACTGTGTGCCCTTTATGAACTGTTTGTGGGAAGATCTTTTTGGATTCTACATGTGAAGATCTATTCCTGCATATACCTGTAGTGATTTGCAATGTTCTCATTTGCTGTCTGAAGCTGTTTGGAGGTGGGGTTGTTGAAAGAAATGAAGTAGGAGTGGCAATGGAAGTGAACTGCAGAAAAGAGTGCTCCCCTCTGAAGATATTCCATATAGGCCCAGCCACCAAGGGTGTTTGAGTCTACGGCATACAGAACTGACTTGAGTGAAACCTCCATGTTTAAGGGCCATCACATAGCTACTGCTAGGAGTGGGAATAGATTTGGTTGTAAGTTGCCTTTCTGTTTGCCTGTTTCTGTGCTCTGCTTTCTGTTTAGTAAAGCGCTGCCTTGTGCCTTGTAAGGGAGATTACCCTCTAATTCTTGGAATCTTGCCCTAAATATGTCTTTTCAGTTTGGTAGAAAACATATGTCCTAAATCTCTGAGAACTCATTACTCCTGCTGGATGGTTAGTTCAGGGAGTGCTGCCAGTCAACCGTGTGCAAGGACTTTCAACTTGGCAAGGAATGCTTACTCTCTTAATTTTCTGCCCAGATACTGAATGCTACTAGGGAAAGGGTTACTTGAGTTAGGTAGTTCAAAACAATGTTGCAAAAAAGCGAAGCATTTGAAAGAAGCATCAGTTTCTTCCAAATGCCTTTGCTCTACTGGTGGCTGTTACCTTAGGTTTCCCCACCAGCAGAGGAAGCTATTAGATACAAATGAACGCTCATTTTTCTTATGCTGCTAAGAACTATGACGTAAATGGTGTTTTGTCTGACTTACATGGGACAGCAGACTGTTCTGGCTGCAGAACCACTGGCTCTTGCTTGCTTCCCTGTCTTAAATTTTGTTTCACACCTCATGTTTGTGCAGTGTGAGGGCTTCTCTCCAGAGATCTGGCTTAGAGCATACTACTCTACTCACTGTTGCCTGCTCTTGCTAGGACAGACAGTTCCTTGCATAAGTTCATAAATCACATTATGTGATCAATACATCCTTTCCATATTGAAATTCCAATAATCAGCTTGCCTGAGCAAGTAGGAGACCAAACCTGGTACATACATACCTCAAATCCTGTTACATCTATCAACACAGATGCTGGCACTGTAAATTCTCTAGAGCAGTAATTCTGATGTATTTCTGCTTGCAAAGTATCATTCAACAGTAGGACATTATTTTTATCCCCGTGCTCAGAATTATGTGCTTGTTTTAGCTTTAATGTCACAGATGTGGGCTTGTATTCCTAGTTCTGTCACTGACTCCTGTGGCCTGGAGAACTCACTGTTGGTCTCTGTACTGTACTTTTTGATGGGACAGCAATACTTTCTTCTGAAACCATTCAAAGTCTTCAGGCAAGAAGAACCACTTAAGCAATGCTTTGCAAGTAAAACTGCTAGGCTGAATGATAAAGGAGAAACTCAAAAATCCCTTTGCTGCTTTCTTAATATATTTTTTTTTTGAAAAAATTAAACTGTCTTTCTTGTATATATTACAATACAGAACGTTGAGACTTTTTTTAAACCTGAAAGTTCTTACAGTAAGGAAAAAAACCCCAAAACAAACAACCCTCTTGTTTTTCTGTGGGTTTTTTTGTTTGTTTTGGTTTTGGTTTTTGTTTCCCCCTTAGCTTTACCAAATACCACTTTGTATTTTCATTGACCAGTTCTTGTCCTCTTTTCATCCAGAGAAGCACAGAATGATGTTTTGAGGGGGAATCTAAGGCAGTTGAATTTATCCACTCAGTTCTGGTATTGAGAAGAGGAGGTGATGAAAAAAGTACTTACTTTCCTTAGATAAATGCAACTTTTGTCATGGTATCATAAATTAAGTCTGTACAGATGTAACAAATTAGGTACTAGCAGCAGTTAGGTGTTACCTCCTAAATATATTTGTTGGCAGGTGCTGACACATACCTATAATTGCAATACGTGATGGGGTGGAAGATATGTCTTTAAAAAAACTTCCTAAAACAACAAAAACACATAACAAAACAACCAACTCCTCCTGTTCTTTGGTGGCTCACTTTCAGATGTCTGGTGGGACTTTATTCATCTGAAGAGCAGTGGTGTGTTGCATTTGACTGATATTTAAATAACAATTTAATTTGCTGCAGCCTCAGCATAGCTGTGCTTATCTGCTTTAAAGTTTAACTGAGCTTTATCTTGTATGGTTTCACTTTGTTCTCTTCTTGTAACTGAAGTTGAAAACGTCTAATGCCATGTTCATTTGGGAATATTGACTTTCATTCAGAGATACACTGAGCTACAGAAACATCTAAAATATAAGAGATAATAGGCAGTGACAGCAAATCACAACAATGTTAAATTCATTAAATACTGAACTCATATTATTAAAGTTATGTGAGATACAGGAGACTGATTATGTAGCTGCAACCTGGGTATTTTCAGAGATGCAAAGATTTTCCCCCTAGTATGAACTGCTCTGTCCTGGGTGTGGGCTTTCTTTCTCCAACCAGGACTCCAGTCTGGAAAGCGTTCACCATTTCATAAACACAGAGGTATGAAATATGCTGTGGAGAACGAGAGGAACTGGAAAGGATCAAATTAATCTGTAGAGGATACAATTTGAAAGTAAGTGTAACCTGTTACTGTGCTGGTGAGAAGTAAGAGACTGAGCATGGTTCCTCAGCATGCTTCCTAGAGGAAAGTATCTTAACTCTGCTCTTGGTAGGGAAACTTTTCATCTCAGTCCTCTCTAGCCTCACTGACAAAATCAGTGGGAACTATGGCAGCATGAAGCAGCTGTAAAGTCTGAACAAGAATTTGCCAAACTTGGTGTCCTGTTTGACAATGGCACTATTGCATACTTCTGGGAAGAACAGCAGTGTTTAGTAAGCCAATAGATTAGAGGCTTCCTGAGCCAAGTGTTTCACATTAACTACTGTGATGAAAGGTCTGTACAAAGTCCTTTGTGAGCCTAGGCTGAACTACACTTAGCAAAGCAAGAGTGGGAGCACTATGAATTAAATCTTCTTGTGAGCCCTGAAACATACACAAAAGTGTAACCAAAATACCTTCAGCGAGCTCCAGATTAGCTTGTAGGGCAGCCGTGCTCTGGCTTTTTAGTGAAATCAGGTGAAAAATGCAAAGCTCATCATCAAAATAGTTGGGAAGTTTAGTGACACACTGTGACCTGGAAGATGGGAGGACCAGAAAATGCCATCTGCATGAGACATCATTCCAGACCAGAAGAGTTCTAGTTTATTTGGTATAGGATTTGAATCACAAGAGGTAGTTGTTCTCACTCCATAAGTGGGTGATTCCTTATCTTGTTATGAAGAGCAAATGTAGCCTTGTTAATATGGCTGCAAAGAGCCCTGCCATCATCCTAATCAAAAGTTTGGAGTTAATTATACCAGAGACCCTTCAAATTGTCTAGCTTTCTCAGAGCCCGTGGCACTCACAGTTCCTATATGAGACACAACTGATGGTATCTCCCTGCCTTCCTTGCTCAGTACAGGGCCATGGGGCTTGGAGTATGAAAGAACATTTATGTGTGAGTGACTGGGCCGAGGACGTACAGTGGAGAAGGGATAATGCCTCAGATGCAGTACAGGAGCCTGCAGACTGGTCATGGTTGTGCATGTTATAAGCCCAAATTAGAACAGGCCCTGTACAATCTCACCAACTCTCAGCAAGCTCTGCCACAAATTCCTAGCAAGCTGGTGCTATTTAGAAAGAACACTGGCATCTATTTTGAAGAAAAAAATAAATCAGCCATTGCTTGTTAGACAAAGTGATAAAAGCCCTACCATATCGTGTGGGATTTCCTTTCTTACAGGTTTACTCCTTGCATGCTCTCCCCTACATTTTAAGGAGAATCAGGGCTTTGAATTTGTTGTATTTTGCATGTGTGTTATTGTCCTCTTCTTGCCCTTTTCCCACCTGCTGGTTTCTCTTTTCTGTATCTGGGCCTTCCAGGCTGATGTATACCTCCAGCATGGCTGTGGACATGTGCAGTTCTGGTATAAAGCCATCCCCTTTCCCCTCGACTCCCATAGCATGTGCCAAATAAGTTAAGAATCAGTCAGGAGGACTGCTACAAAATAACAGCACTGGTATTATCTCTGCTTCTCCTACTCCCATAGGGCTTCCTATGCAGCATTTATGCATTGTTGATTACAGGGTGGTGATCCTACCTCCTTCTATGATCCTTGGAAGAATGGTCCCCCTAAGTGATGTTAGACTTTTATCTTACTCTTGAGGGTTTTTTTCTGCCCTCCTACTGTCTCAGCTGTGTACTTATTCTCAAATTCCAGTCTAGAAGGTGACCTCTGCATTTTACTCCATTGGTGGGTAGGGCACAAAGGAACTCTGGAGCACTGATGTCTCTTTCCTTTCTTTCCCTGGAGGTCCTGCATGCAGGTCACTCTTCTTCCTATACATGACTGATGGCAGTTCCCTCTGGAGTACATCAGTGCTGCCCCTATCCTGCACTGCTGGATATGAATGAGAGGTATAACATCTCTGGTCCTCCTTCTGTAACAGCTTTGCCCCATGTGAGGGGTGTGTCTTAGGGCAGTATATCTCAACATATCCTTTGTGCATAATTAAGTTTTGGAACTGGCTTTTAACAGTGATAATTACCTTCCCTGTACTTTTCCGCTCTGGAACCACCACGTGCTTTACATGGGTTAACAAATGAAGTACCCCATGTGACACTGGTCTTTCTCATTATGCTTGTTCCAGGCAGATGAAGAAAACTAAACATTATGATGGGAACTGACAACAACTAGTTGAAGTTACATGCAGACCAGCCAGCTCTGTCCACTATGCAGAAGTGTGCATTCGCTCAGGGCAGGATAGCTTTTGGGTCCTGACTTGCAAACACTAGGTAATGCTTCCTGTTCTTGCTTCTTTTCACTTTGTCTCTTCCTTCTGCCCACCTGAACCAATTCCAAGAGGAGAAAGCTAATAACACAATAACTTGGGGTGGGACTCTTTCCACTGCACCCTCTCCCCACCCCCGCTCCTGTCCATACAAGATTGATAATGAAACCGATACCTTTCACCAGCGTAATTTTCATATTTAATGAGCGTGACTCAGAAACTATTACATTAATTAGTCAACTCCCACAAACCGTTAATGGTGCACGCAGTAATTAATATTGTATTCAATTAAAAGCTGACCTGTTTCAGGTGCCTTCCCCTGGTTTGGGGGGCTCTTTGCAGACAGCGTATGTTCCAGTGCCTGAGGCCAAGCCTTTTATTTTGTTCCAGTGGTGGGCAAGGGAGGTATTCTTTTTTTCCTGTTTTGCTTTTATAGGTTTTTTCTCCATGAACATATGCTGGTTCCTCCACCTCCCCACCCCCATATCTCTGAACGTGGCTGCTCTCACTATACAGACAACCTGCTTGCTGTGATTTATGGGTTAGCACAGTGCGGGGCTCACAGACTGGAAAATTTCCAGTTTACACAAGAATTCCCTGAAAAATGAGCTTGGTTAATTTATTTCTTTCATTAACGAGTTTGAACTGTGAGATAATCTTTCTGAAACCCACTACCCTTGCCTTCACAAACCCTGAGAAGCAAAAAGGGCCCCTGTTCTGCTTCCATAGGGCTAAAAAATCACATCTTTTAACTAGCTGTGAACAAAAATGTGTGACCAAAACTTACTCCTGAAACTTCTTTAAAGAGGTGTTTTTTTCCTCACCTGAAGGTGAGGGGTAGAGGGCCTAGATCCTAATGTTAATATTTCAGACCTGCTCATCTGAGTTAGCTCACTCCTGTATCCTGCAGAAGCAGGAAGGTTTTTGCTTGTTGGTTGTGTGGGAGCAGGGTACAGTCTTTGAGATAAACCTCTGTGTCATAATGGCATCCTCCTATTCAGCTTTAGTTCAGTGGTCACCTAAGATCCACAGACCATATCCAGTAGTTTCCTGTGGTGTTTCTTCCTATTCAGTAGGAGGTGAGAATTTGTACATAGGTCCAGTCCCAATGCCCCTGTCTGCTGATGTGATTTGAGGAGCACTGTATATAGTGACCTCACAGCTGGGAGTTGTTGCTTGAAATCAGTTTGGACCATTCCACCAGAATTATTAACAAATGTTTGTAGGACTTGTTTTCCAGTCATCTTTTTATCCCCCTGTTGCCCTGGTCAAAGTAATGGTCTGTTTCCAAGTGCTCTGCAGTGCTTCTATTCCATGCGGAAGGGCTTAGAGTAAGGTAGCTAATCCCTTCATCAGATTCAGAGATCTTGGTTGGACTCTCTTCTGATTTCTTCTCCCTATGTTTTGACATGCAAGGGGGCAATACTGAATACAGCCTTAAATCTTCTCACTAGAATTGAATAAAGAGGAATATTGTCATCCATGTGTCTCACAGAAGTGGTGTCTTTAGATAAATATTAAAACAGTATTTGTAATAAAATCACCCTGCTTGCTTTGGAGCAATTTTGTATCTGCTCTGACCAAGGGCTTTTCTACTAAATCACTGCTCTCTAACCAGATCTCTTGGTTTCTGTTGCCATGTTGCATTATTTTCCCCAATAAATAAATATGTTGCTATTCATACTAAGTTTCTGCAGAACAGAAGGGAAAAATATGCTTGTTTTGAAAATACGCTATTGTTACAAAGACTCTGAGAAACACATGAAATATCACTGTGATTTCTTCCTAAATAAGTTGTCATCTTTTAAGAAAATAAGAAATTCTTTGAAACAAAACAATACAGATGCTTTATAAACATCTATTATCTTAAATCCATAAAATTTACTGAGAAAGAATTTCACGTACTATCAATAAAGACTTTAACAGCAAATCTAGTGATGGTGTCCACATACTAATGCCTCCTCATTAGTCCAGCTAAAATGCTCATGTAGCATTTGCCACACTTATGATGTCTCTTGGTTTTTTTTTTTTGGTGGTTTGGTTTTGGTTTTGTTTTGGTTTTTTTTGTTTGCTTGTTTGTTTTGTTTGTGTGGGGTTTTGTTGTTGTTGTTTGGGTTTTTTTGGGTTTTGGTGGAGTTTTTTGTGGATTTTGATTTAGGTTTTTTTGGGTTTTGTGGGTTTTGTTTGTGAACCTCTAAAACACTTTTCCATGGTTGTGTGGGCTCCTGCATAGTGACACTGAGACTTCTGACAATGACATTGATTTTTGTAGATGTCTTTTTTGGTTCTCTTGCAAGTATTTTGAGAGATCATGGTTGTCTGCAGACTGTAAGCTGAAAACCATTAGTGTGGATGATGCAGGCATACAGTATTTGACTTTAATGTTGTGTAGAGCAGGGAGAATGTTGCTTTTTGTTCATTGTCAGGAATCATTATATACTGTATTAAATACCTCAAAAGTGCCAGCTGAGCTAAGTATTGTTAATCCTTTTAAGCCTGCATATGCTTCCTTTGGAAAGGCAGGTATCAAGCAGGGGTGATTATGAAAATGAATGAAATGGCTGACTGGAAGTGCTGATATGAATACTTGTGTACTCTGAGCCAGTGCCACTTAATTTTCACTGGGGGCCTGGAAATTTTAATGAGACCCATTCAACAAGGGTCGGTGGACTGTCCACTGTTGTGCTCAGTTGGTTGCACACTGTGTGTCACTGCTGTGGCTGTCACTGCAACACAGTGAGCACCTTGGGTCTGGGCTGGTACCAAAAAGCATAGGGTCTCCCATAGGACCATGGTAAATATCCTATGATTTTGAGATTGCAAGGGTCAGTCAAAACTTACTTGCAGACTACTTTCCCTTGTCATTGCTCTGAGTTGTGCAAACAAGGGATGGACTTTCAAAATGTCTGAAGAGAAGGTGGTTTGGGAATTCTTATCTAACTTCCATAGGCCTCTGCAGATCTCAATGTGGTGGAAAGCTGATGGGACTTGCTGACTATTTGAAAAAATATAGGCTGTATTCTTGTACCATTGCTGGCAAGTACCTTGACAGGCATATTGCCAGGTACAAAATGCAGATTCCCTGAGAAGGTGCAGGTTTAAGTGCTGCAAACATTCATACAGCAGGCAAAAGAAGAGCATGCTTGTTAATTCCTGAATACCTTTTTGTCATGGTTTAACTGCAGCTCGCAGCTGCTCAGCCACTCCCTCTTTGTCAGGATGGGGGAGAGACTTGGAAGAGTCAAAGTGAGAAAACTCATGCGTTGAGATCAAGACAGTTTAATAGGTAAAGCAAAAGCCATGTGTGCAAGCAAAGCAAAATAAGGAATTCGTTTGCTGCTTCCCATTGGCAGGCAGGTGTTCAGCCATCTCTGGGAAAGCACGGCTCAATCATAGAATCATAGAATAGTTAGGGTTGGAAAGGACCTTAAGATCATCTAGTTCCACCCCCCCTGCCATGAGCAGAGACACCACA
>NW_009914017.1:26166-53434 GCF_000696875.1 Nestor notabilis
TTGATACAGCCCAGGATACGGTTGGCTTTCTGGGCTGCAAGCGCACACTGCCTGCTCATGTCGAGTTTAATCACCTGTAACAGTTACTTGGGAAGACAAATGCCATCACTCTAGACATCTGTCCCTTCCTCCTCCTTCCACCAGCTTTATATGGTGAGCATGATGTCATATGTTATGGGATATCTCTTTGGTCAACTGGGTTCTGGCTGCATCCCCTCCCAGTGTGTCCTCTTTGTGCACCCCAGCCTACTTGGTGGCATGGTGTGAAAGGCACTGTAATATAATGACCACGTTGTTCATATAATCTGCAATGCTTTGTGTTAAGCAGAGAGATCTTTAGCTTGGAAAGTTAGCTTGCTTTGCTTCCTTATGTTACTATAGTGGACCATGTAATTAGAGGAAACCAGCTGAATTTTGTGTTATTTTCAAGAGCTGGACTTTTCCCCTGAGGAGCTGGTGATGTTCTCCAAGAAAAATCAGGGCAGAGCATTGAGTGCATACTGAAGCTGAGCACCTGTCTTTCCTCTAGAGACTGAAATTAATGGGGTGGCTTGTGGAATCCTCCTGGTGCACAGTAGCACAGTCACTGAGTATCTGGCAGTTGTTTTTCTCCCATCATTAGGAAGTTTATTGTGCCTAAATGAAGGAAAATCTGTTTTTTTTTTTTTTTTAATTATTTTTTTTGGGGGGTGGGGTGAATGTGAAAATATACGTACTTCTTAACAGGAATTCTGTAAGTCTTGGTCAGTCCTCTTAAGTAGATTCAGTCTAAGTGTAAGCTCTAAGATAGGTGGGCAAAAAGCCTTTGAACATGTGCTAGAGCATTGAAGGTAAGGCAGCTAAACAGAGAGGAGAAACCGTGGCATGAATATTGCTTGATAAAATTGAGATGAAAGAAGAGAGAGAGTACTCTGCATATGGGCTTCTTATCCTTCTTATTTAGAAATAACCCAAAATTTTAGTAGGGGCATGTTTCTTCTGCCTAGATTCCTAGGACAGTCCCAGTCCTTTAACATGACTTGCAAATGAGAACAAATTCAAGTAAGACTGATTGACAATCTCTAGGGAGAATCAGAGAGATAAAATGTGATTCATCTCTTTTCCTGCCTAAGAAAAAGACACTTGCAGATCAAATGACATTAGGACAGTAGATGTCTGCATATTTTTTTTCTTTCTTTGTAGAAACACTCTCATTTAGGCTGCAAAAATATTGCTGTGAAGAGCTGAGGATATTACTTTGCCAAGTAACTAATTTGAAGAAATGATGAAAACAAATAAAAACAAATAATCTGGATGTATCTACATTTTAGTTTTTTGAATCTTTATCAGTTAGTCAACCACAAGTGATTTGGGTTGATATGTTTATAAAAGTGGGAAGGAACAAAGAATCTCACCTTAGGACATGGTACCACACCAAAGCAACTGTCTGCTATACTTGTTTGCAAACATGATGCTATTTTTTAGCAACTCTATCAAGGGTGCTTCTCGGAGGATCCTATGGGGTAAGGCCCATGTACAGTTCATAGCCTTCAGTGCTCATCCATTGGAAAGGAAACAGGATTTTAAAAATTATTCAGATCTGAGTTCTGTCCTTCTCCTTAAATCTATTTGACTTACACTCCTTTTTCTTCATACTAACTTTCTCTCGTAAGTGGCTGTTCTTGCTCCTGCAACCATTGAGGTCTAGCTGGTCTAGTACTGCTGATTTATGCCCTTTTCAGTCAACAAGTTCTTCAGAGACCTGTGTGTCTTCACTGGTTCTGTTTGAAGGGAAAAGGGCATTTTTCTTTGCCACTATAATATCATGCTGAGCCCGTTGTACTTGAGCTTCTGCGGGAGTTTCATCGGCATAATCAGCCCTGTAAACCAGCCTATAATACATCCCTACTGACAGTTATGTAAATACAGACATGACCGCCGAAATCTTGTCATGCACAACCATAACGACACTTTAAGAACATAATGTTTCTGTTACTAGTTAGTTGTTTTCAGTAGAGCAAATCTACAGTTAAAGAACTTAATACTTTAACATTCTTTTGCCTTATCTTTTGTGTTCTAGCTCCAGCCATTTGTTCCCTGGCTTTTTATAAGGCATAGTTCATTTTATCAGTGGATTCTTCATCACTTCTGTAGCTTACAGGCCTTTGCCTGAATCTGCTAAATCTTCTAGCCCCAAGCCCAGAGACCACTCATTTTTTTTCTTACCAAGACTCCTGCAGGCCAAGTTCTGGCCTAATGGAAGATACCTGAATGTGCCCTATCTGTCAGCATTCATGTACACCATCATAATGTGCTTCATTTATGAGCAAAGTTACCCTTTCCTTCTCTTCCAGTTGAGGCTCCTCTCCATCATCTCTGTTGCTACACTTCCATCATGCCATAGAGCAGCTGCTCTTGTTTCATTATATACTCCTCTGGGACATTGCCTGTCCATTCTGCTTGGAATAGAAGTCACCAAAGTCTTGTCCCTGTTTGGAACTGAGCCAGGGTTGCCAAGATGAGCGTAGTAGCTGTGGTTCTCTTAGTTCACAGAAAGAATGTCTGGGGAATTGCTATATTCTGAATTTTTTTTCATGTTCACAAAGAAGTTGCATAAAGCCTTATTTCTTGAGTATAGAAAGGGCAAAAAAATGTAGGGGTTTTTTGTCCTGGTAGGACTGGATAAATCCCAGCCCAGGTCTAAGCCATCTCTCATCTTCACCCTGGGTCCCTCTCCCTTTGCTTCCATGATTCCCTTCAACTGCTGCCATTATGTATCTCCACCAATGCTGGTTTTTACTACTCCGTTTTGTTTCCCTTGGAGACCTAAGCAAGAAGTAACCCAGATTCAAAAGATTTTCCTTTGCCATCTTGGATGGACATCTAAAGGTGCCAAATGTCATCCAAGGTTGGTCTTGAAAAGTGACGTTTGCCAGCAGTCTCAAGTACATTATGTAGTGTTCTTAAACTTTATAAGAACTTCTTGATACTGTAACATAAGAATCTTCACGTTACCTCCATTTAGTCAGTGGTGACTGGATTAAAGAGCACAAGATTTGGATTGTTGGAGATAGATACCTTTCAGAAAGCAGGAGTTATCTGCACTTTTCTGTTCATAATGCCAGAGAGTTGCTTGTGAGGACAGTACTACTCATGCATAGGAAAGCAGTTGTGAACTCTGTGCATCCGTGTTACTGTATATATGTGTGTGTGTCTCCATTTCCAGCACAGGAGAGAATCCAACAATATTTCACCCAAATGAGAAATGTTATTCTGCAGATTAAAGCCACGCAGTGCCTGGTTTTGTCTTTATTTATGCCTTTCTATTTCCTTCTTTGCTGACATGGGTGCACATGCCGGGAAGCACTGAAGGACATAATTGGTGTTGTGAAAAATTATTGGGAAGCCAGGACGTTCCCTTGCAGTGATCCCCCCCTTCTCTTTCCCATCTGTCACCATCTAATGTGACAAAGTTTTTATCGGGCATTGAGGCAGAGGAGATTAAAAGTAAATACTGCAATCAGGAAGCAGCTGGGGGGAAAATGTAACACATTTCACACTAAGCTGAACCAGCTCATCAACTTAGCCTTGTGTATCTACGGTGGGTAAGGGGAAGGGAGGGCTTGCAGGGGGATGGTGTGGTTCAACATGCTCCTCCACACTGGGAGTCAGAAGGGGATGGTGTGTTTTCCTATACAAATAGGACTCATGCTTTCTGACACTTGCTTGCTTTGGGAAGGAAAAAGCCCCAGGAGCACGGTAGTTTTCCACTTTCTTTTGTAGCAAGCTTCTGTATAACACTGATTTCCCTGGCCCTGATCCATCTATTTTTGGACTCCCTTCCTGCTTTAATAGGGTGCTGGGTACTGTCATGTCTTATTCAGCTAGGAGGGCTTTACCAGACATGTAGCTCTGGATGCTGTGCACTCCTGTCACACCATCTCTGGGGAGCTGCAGGATGGAAAATTTGTTGGCTAAATGAGAGGCACTGTCTAGAGGCAGATACAATAATGTTTTAGACTCTTGAAGCTGGATATTGAAATCTTTGGTATGCACTGTGCTAGGCACTGTTATATTCTATCCAAACTGATCTGCCTGCAAAGACCAAGAAGCCTGAAAATTTTGTGCCACATTGCTTTATTCTTATTTGTGTGTGTAAAAACCAAGGTCTTTGAGCACTGTCAGTCACCATCTTGCAAAGCTTTTAAAATTCTTTATTTTCATTTCCAAAACTGCTGCCTGTGTCTTCTTCCTTTTTTACAGTGCTGACATGATGTGAGCTCAGTGCTGGTGAACAAGAGTAGAATGATGCATGCGAAGGGCTGCCAGAATCTTCTCTTTATCCTTGGGATAAATAAAGCTTTGGAAAGTGATGCAGGCTCCCCTGGCATCCCTGCCCCTGTGCATGTGTCTCCTGCTGTGGAGAGATGGGATACTCCTAGATCAGGAGAATCTCAGTCTCTGGCGTTTGTTTGGTCCTTGGCTTTGCAGTTGAGTGACAGTAAAGGTCCAATCTATGTAATTTATGCTGGCATTTTGTAAGGCGGAATGCTATTTTGCCAGAAAATGAACTCTGACCCTGTTGCTTTCATTAATTTGATGTCATTTCCTTAATTTGCAATTACTTTTTGGCTTTCTTGTCACCTGTTTTTTGAAGTTGATGAGATGTCCTGTCATTTTTAGCAAGTTTTCTAATGCTCAAGTATAATAAAATCTTTCCAGCTACTTGCTGAACAGTTAGATTGAACAGTGTCTTCTCAACTGGGATGAACTCCTTTTCCTGTGCTTGGTAATCTGTCAGGGTTTCTGAAACTATGGAGTTTGTTTCCAGTCTAGTCTGATATTCGTGTTGGCTTTGGTCTCATGAGTTATAAAGTTGTTGGTTATAAAACCCACCAAATAGGACCATTATGGAAGTGCATACTTTCTAAACATTTGTTGGTAACAAAACTGGAACCTGCAACATCTTCCAGTGTTAACTTAAAAAAAACCAATAATCCTGCCACTGGGCTACTGACAATGTCTATTTTGTCTGTATAACAGCCTTAACATTATTGGCTAAGGAACTCTGTTCCATAGCATGAAGGGAATGAGTGAAGGATTTGAAATAGGCTAAGGGTCATTAGTATACCTTTCCCAGTATCCCTGCATTCTGAAAAATAGGGAAGTTATTGAGAGTCAGTAACTGCTTGCTAGCACTTGGCAGCTAAATTCTGATAACACTATCTGCAGCAAGCAAGTACCTATACTCATTATGGAACTACTCATTTGCTCTCCTGCTAATGCAGTTACATGCTTCATCTTAGGTCTGTGGGCTTTGATCCGGTTTTCTGTGTCATTGTTTCTCCATACATCTGAAGGCCACTGTCATCCTACAGACCAGAACTGGGAATCTCGCTCTTATTCTCACTCCCCTCCTATTGACATCAAAGCCAGGAGAAAAAGGACCCACACTGGCATGCAGGAAATAAGACACAAGAAGAATTAAACAAATGAGGGAGGGGCTTGGGAAAAGTGCTAGATGGGCAGAGGAGGTTGTGCTGGAAATATCAGGCTGGCCCTTGAAAACCTCCAAGGGCAGAAATTCCACAGTCTTTCTGGTTAACATTTTCCCCTGATTATTTATGATAAAAACTTTTTTCCTTATGTGCAGTCAGAATCTTGCTTCTTGCAGTTAATTCCACAGTGTCTTGTTCTCTTGCCATGTGCATTCATGAAAATCCTTGCTGCATCATAATAGCCTCCTTTCAGTTGTCAAAAGCCTGCTTAGGGTTCCCCTTTTGCTAAGAAGGCCATTTGTGTCAAAATGTTCTTAATTTTCTCACTTTGTGCAAAGACAAAGCATCTTCACCTGTAAAGTTGAAGATGAAATTGAAATATTTGAAGTAAAAATGAGCTGAAATTTAGCCGCCACAAAGTATGAAAGCTATGCTGATAAAACATGCCTGCATCACACCTTAGTGGTCCCCTAAAATGAAAGAATATCTGATGCAGGCTTCAGGCTGTATTCCTCATCTTGCAGTTCTTTAACACCATGAACTTCAATGCACGTCTTGAAGAGAAATTTCTTGGTGTTTGTGATGTTTCTAGGTATTAGAGGAGACATGTCTGAGAAAAAATTATACTCCGTTTAAACCACATGCTAAGTGCAGATGTGTTAAATATGACTGAGATTCTCACTTAAAATATAGATGACAAATGGAATTAGAGAAATTCTGTGCTGTTCACTGAAGTGGGAGAGCAGTCTTCAGAGAAAGCAGACTATGGTTAGTGGGGTCTCATGCCCTAGGTTAGCATGCACCTGCCCTGCATCTGCCTTGCCTCAGCATTTACTGTCACATTCTCTCTGCCTATACCACTGGAAATTCATAAAGCTTTTTGTGCTTCAGGATCCCATTTGCCATCACGTTCACTGTAACCAACTTCCACTGAGATGAAATGGGCAGGACATTCACAATGGGGGGAGAGAGGAGGACATCTTTACTACAGCCTCCTTAAAACCTCACTTGACCAGAATATTTTACTGGTATCAGGCAAGCTGCTAGAGCTGTGACTGCAGCTATATCGGTCTGAACATGTTATGAAACTTCTGGATAAATCCTCGCATGTTTTCTGTGTGAATCCACCTGCCCTTGCCTCAGGAGTACATGTTACATGGGGCCATTCAGGCTGATACTGTCAATCCTGCTGCTAGATTTATTTTTCAAAATACTTATGTCTTCAAGAAGGAATACTTTTTTCCTGTCTTAACATTTGTCATCTTTTTTTGATCTCATGTTAATAAAGAATATGGCAAACAGTCCATAATGTAATAAAGGAAGAAAGGTTTTGTTCTCTCTGTTTTAATTTTTTTTTTTAACTGTACTTACTGTTGTAGTATGTCAGCATGGTAATTCTGACAGGCCATGAAAGAAAAGACAATGTTCAAACCATGAAATTTATATGTAATTCTAGCACGAAATTGATACCTTTTACCTTCAAGTATCTATGAGCTATTTCCTTTTAGATTCCCAGAGAACAAATTTGGGTTAAAATCCCCTAGGAGGTGGGTCTTTCACATTACTATTGAATAACTTGATGTGACTTTGTCTTTGATCAAATTTATTTCAGAACTTCAGCCATTTCAGAAGTAATATGGCAGGGGAAAAAAGGGCACTCGGGAGGTTTTTCAGCCTACACCCATGGCATAGTGGCACCATATTTATTGGAGAATTTCTGCGCTTGTTTTTATGCACCTCGCTTAACTCTGCTGAAGTCATGGAGCTCCCTTGAAGCTTTTAGACTAAGTAGAGGGAGTGGAAAAAATACTTGAGGTGATTACCTTTTGCCTCAGTCACGAGTTCTGCACATCACTATATTCCTCGGGCTTGGAAGATGTGGAGACTAGATTCCAGGACTCCTTTTTGCTAGTCATCAAGGTGAGAACAGCAGCTGCTGAAGCCAGACACATACCTGGTGTATTTCCTTCCCTACCCCAAGTTAAACAGAGGAGAAGGCAACTGGGTAATTTTCTTCAAAACATTAGTGCAGAGCATTATGCAGTGGCTAAATACGTGTTCAAAATTAATGCCAGGAAGGTCGCTTGAGCCTTCCTCCTGTTTCATTCTTCTGCAACTCAGAAGAAACCCATGCAACCTGTATTGATGGCTCTTGATGCTCAATTGCTAGTAGCTTTCTGTTTAATAGTGTTTTGTTTTTTTTTTTAGCGGAAGCAACCAACTGTTTTTAGCAGCTACTGCCTCAGGGTGCAGTCATGAGAGCAAGCAGGCTCACCTCTTAGTGGTGTCCTCTCCAAGGCATGCTTTGCTGCAGGAAGCCCTATTAGCAGCGCAGAAAGTAGATCTTTCCCAGGATTAGGTGAATGCTTTGCTGCTAAAGATTTGGCCTTTTGGATAAGACATAAAACTGAGGTTCTGAAGACTTGCATATTTTTATAAGTGTTCCCTGACTCTCTCCTAGGTGTATTATAAAGAGTGCTTCTGCTTTGTTTGGGCAATACCAAGTACCGTGATGAAGTGCAAGTAACTCAATGGGATTTATACGAGCTTATGAAGCGGAGAATAAACCCCATAGTTTGCACAGTAAATCAATTTGTAAAGCGCTTTGGGATCTTTCTGGATGAAAGGCGCTATATAAATGTAAGCCATGACCATTCATCATTATTGAATATGAAATAGAGATATACACTCTATCAAGGTAGCAGCAATAGGCTCGGGCTCATGATTGCTTACAGGACCCAATCAGTCATCAGATCACAACATAATGCAGCTAGAATAAAAAAAGAAAACCCACAGCAAATCATTCTAAGCAATGCAATTAATGGACATCCAGTATAAATAGTGATCGCAAGCAGGGAGACTGGGCTTTTCCTGAACAGTAGAGTTGATGCCAGAGCCATAGAGTGTGAAAGAGAATTACTGGTCTAGTGTTAACAGGGAAAGGAAAGATTCCTCTCCAGCAGCATACCATACAGATATTCACTAGAGCTAGACTAAAAAGACATTGTGTCTGTGCTTTTCAGAATTGGCTTTTCTTTTTCCATTTGGGAAATGGAACAGAAAATGTTGGATTTTTTTATAGAAGATGTTAGCCTTTGTTGTATATCACAGAGATGCTGTTCAGTTTTTCCACCAAGATGCAGCCCAGCCACCTAACCTTGTCACCTAACCTTAGTTGTCATCTGTAGCACATATGGCTCTTGCAATGCAATATGCACAAAAATATGCAAGAATGCATAGGATACAAGGACTGGGACCAGACTGTGCCTTGCATGCCAGTGTGTATGATCTGTTTCTGCTGCTCATCCTTGGAGACACTGACTGCCATAACATGCTCCGTTTTATGCCAATTAAGTTGAAGTGTGGCATGCTCCAGTACTGTGCTTCAAAAGCCAAGCAAACTGAAGGTTTTCTTCACTTGTGCAAGAGCTCTTTCTATCTATTTATTTGTCTTATGAGGGAAGGCAATACCTGATATGAGCTTCCCCTCCTCCCCCCTTGAGCTGTGCAATGTGTCTGTCTCTCAAGCAGCTGTGATGCTATGGGATATAATATTCTGCTCTCATTTTCTGTTTGTTTGCTATTACCAAAGAGAGATTGAAAATTAATAAAATATAAGGTAGGGGGGTGAAAATTGGAATAATAAATTGGGGAGGGGATCAGTGATCCCATTACATAAAACCTGTCTTACCACAGGTCAGCTTAAGAATGGGAAACTCCCCTCAGCTATTTTACTGCCATGATCATCAAGCAGTAGCTTGCAGATTACATATGGTCTATATATAGTGCCCTATATGGTCACCTGCAGTTCTCTTAGGAGGAGTAGCCTGACATGTTCTGGAATCGCTAGGTGGAGCAGTGTCTCAGACACCCCTCCTGCCAGAGGTGCTGCTATTGCAGTTCAATATCCCATCAGAAGTATGACTGTAGGATTGGGAGGTGAAGGATCCTGAACAATAGGCCTGTAGTTCTGGTAAACCTTGTGCACAAGACCCTTCGTCAGTCATCAGTGTAGATGTTTTCACTCACACTTTCCTATAGCTTTAGAATCATGTGTGTGCTAATAGCAGATGAAACTCGGCTACTGCTTGGCCTTGTCAAAGTGAGGCAAACCCCCCAGCAATTAGAAGGATCATATCAGAGAAGTTATGGAAATTAGCTGCAGTGTATACTTTGGTGAAGTGCTTGGGTTGTAAAATAGGTAGCCTTCTTGCAAGTAAGAGGGAAAGGGTAAGTAGATCTCTAACCCATCTGCCCTCAGGGGAAATTGCATTCCTGTCCCTTCCATGCCATGCCAGTCAGTGGAGATGGGAAGGGTGTCTGTGCTGCTTCTAGTTTATCCATATGTGGGTGCAGCTCTTGGTCTTCCCTGCCTCTGAAGGTTATGTCACAGGCTAACAGCAAAGTCCTTGCAAAGCCTTCTTAGACTGAATTGAGTCATGATCACAGAGTAAGCAGTGTGTATTGAGTAAGCCATTAACATTTTCTCTTCAGAGTTAGTTAATCGGCAAATTCCCATTCTGTGAGTATGTTTTCTCTTATTTCTTCCTACCTTCTTCAGGATGGAAATCACTTGCAAGGATCTTAGCCATAGCATCTTCTCTTGTGCTTGAAAGTTGTGCCATTTCAAACAACCCCTTAAACTTATGTTTGACAATACATATTCTAGCTCTTCCCTGGTTTCCCATGCCATACACCTTTAAGGTGCATCTCAAGTCTGTGTTCCATGTATGAAAATCCTCGTAGATCTGCAGACAATTGTTTCCCAACTTTGAAATTCTTATCTTTGCATCACAACATTGCAATTGCATTGTTATTTCTAGCAGCAATCAATATCCATTCAGTCAGGCTTTTAGTAACTTCTTGATTAATTAATTAGTTAATGTAGCTAATTTTATATGTTCTTGCTTAATTGATTAATCAAGTAATGTTTTTGACAGTAC
The DNA here is from genome assembly GCF_000696875.1 of Nestor notabilis. Classification (NCBI taxonomy): domain Eukaryota; kingdom Metazoa; phylum Chordata; class Aves; order Psittaciformes; family Psittacidae; genus Nestor; species Nestor notabilis. Next base: position 36,587 of record NW_009914017.1, read on the forward strand.
TTCTAAATGTAAAGTGTGGTGTAAGTACTAAGCAATAGGTTATTACTAATTATTGGTTGTTTTAATACTGTCCTGATTGGCCAAATCCTACCAATTCAGACTGAATTTTGTAATACTAGATTTGCAATGGAATTCTTTCAGTTTGCATGAGTGTTTGAGTGTGTTGTTGCCTTGAGTGGACATTAGTTATATCTAAGGTCAGAACAAACAGAATAAATATCATACACGTATTTTGTTATTACACAGAGATAATCTGTACAAGATAGAGTAACGGAAAAAGTGAAACTGTTAAAATTATCAACTCTCCATTAAAACTGCCATGTTACAGAAAACCATTGGTAGTATCTTCCTTTACAGTTGTTGTATGCATCTGTTATTTAGGCTGTGTCCTCTTCCTTCTCCTTCTCTCAAACTCAGAGTGAGAAGATGGGGGGGGCGGGGTGCGCACATGTACGCTCAACTCCTGGTCTTTCATCCACCCTTCAGACTCTGGCCTCTGCTCTGGACCAGGTACTTGGAACCAGATAAATTTCTTTTACCCAGAGTTAGAGATTGTGGTGCAAGGATACATCCCTTATGTTTCCTTTGACTCTGGTAATAGATAGTGATTCCTTGTTCAGTCTCCCCACTAGACCCCAGATGATCAGTCTGTCCTGCTACATCTGGTGCATGAGGCTTCAGAGAAGGCAAAAATTGCAGCATCTTACACAAATGTGTAAGGCACAGATACTGAGCTGGGGAAAAAAGTAAAGTAGGAAGTGGAGGAATACGATTATGCCTAAATACCTCCTAAATTGTTAGTTCCAAGCAAATTCAGGCACCCCCACAAACCATCTATTTTCTGTTCTGCTCACAAGGTGTATTTACTGCCCTTGAATTACAAACTGCATGCTGATTTTGTGATGTTGCTAAGGCGTGTTGGGAAGTGAATATTGTTTTTGAAAGAAGTATGGGCTAGAATCCATGTAACTAGAGAGCAGTGCTGCAGAATAGGACCTGGGGGTCCTGACAGACAAGCTGAAGATCAGTCAGTGGCTTGACTTTGAGGTAGTGGAGGCTGAGTTCATTCTAGGTTGAATTGTTAGGGTTGTATTGAGCAAGTTGAGGACTGGTTATTCCCCTCTATTCAGCAATTGCAAGCTTGTACCTGGAGTCTTGTGCCCATTTTTGGGCTACCTAGTATAGGGAAGATATTGATGAACTTGAGCAAGTCCAGTGAGTGGTTAAGGGACTGAAGCACATGAAATAAAAGGAGAGACCAAAAGACCCAAGTTTATTCAGCTGGGGAAGAAAAAGCTAAGGGACATCTAATAGCCTTCAACTGCCTAGGAGTTAGTTAAAAAGAAGACAGAGACAGTTTCTATTTGGAGGAGCACAGCAGAAGGATGAGAGGTAATGAATACAGCTGGCAACAGGGGTGTTACAATAGTGTGGACAGAGAGGCTGTCTTCTTCACAGACAGTCACAATTTGCCCTGAACAGCCTGATCTATGTTCGAAGTTGGGCCTGCTTTGAGCAGGGATTTTGACCAGATGACCTCCAGGGGTCCTTTCCAATCCTAATTCTGTGATTCTAAGTGTGATTTGTAAGACAGCTAACACTACATTATGCGGTGAGTTAACTTGGAACATGGCAGTCCAGAATAAAACCAGTTCCTTGCTTTAGTATAGAAGTGGGCAAAGAACTCAATGAGGTACATGAGTTTTGGTACTTTAGCTTTCTCTTGAACTGAATCAGAAGCATATCCTGAAGAAAAGGCTCCCTTCACTCAACAGACCTTTTGTTTGGTATTATACAGTAGGTGTTTCCTGATACATGATTACATGTGTATGAGCTGCCCTTGTACACCTAGCTAATGATGAGTTTCAGTGACATTAATTTAGGTCTAGAGGAGGCAAGTGTTCCCCTGCAGGTTTATTTGCACTTGGTAACTACCTTGGAGAACTGAGCAGCATAAATGGGGGGGAAGAGGTAGGGGACAGAGAAGGGCATAATCAGAGATTGAAGTCCCTGCTCTGTAAACTGTCCTACTGAACAGAGAATGCTGTGGAAGTTGGGTTTGCAGTCAAACACTGTTTAATGTCTTGATTGTTTTCATGCAGCTTTATTCCGTCAAAGGTTGTATCAGTGTACCATAATCTTTCTTTAGTTCTGCTGACTGAGAGAGCTTTTAGAAACAGAAATCCTGAAGGATTTCCTGTAGTTAGTGCTGAGTTTCAGGTAGTATGAGAAATGCATTTGTACGCTATTTTTGTGAGCCTATTTCTGAATGTCTGCTTATTTTTGCTCATTTTATGCTTACCAGTTTTAGAATAGCCTAGGTAGGACTTGGTCTTCTGCCAGCTATGGCAAGCAGTACATACTGTGTCTTGGAATATTTAAATTGCTTGTTGGTAAAACTGCCGGGGGTGGGGGTCAGGGGGGCTGTGCTGCATAGATATTACCCACAGATATTGTAGAACTTCCATCCTTGAAAGTTTCCAAGAGTCAGCCAGACAAAGGCACAGCTGACATGTTCTAGTGATGGTAGTAGTGCCTCTTCATGTCCAGACTAGGTGTCCTCCAAAGGTTCCTTCCAAATGAGTTGATATCTCACTGCGTCTGGACAACTCTTCCTCTCTCAAGATGTCTCTACTCACAGGAGTATCAGATCTGTGCACAGGGTAGTCAGGTGTCTTCCATCAAAGCAAGCTGCAAGGACCTCTTGAGCTGAGACAGGTGCAGTATGCTTCACCTTGAGGCTGTACTGGGTTTGTTTGAGAAGGTGTGGTGTGAAGGGACTTTAGTTGCCATATCTGCTTTCTGCTGTGAAGCTGCTGACTTGGTGCATCTTCATATGGAGACCATGAGGATGTCAAATGCTGACATGAACAGGGGCTTCTGTCACGTATTATGGCCATAGGATTTGATTCAGATTGGCTGGGGTGATCCTGTCGTGCTATGTAAGTATATGTGCGCTGGCGTGGCAGAGTTATGAGGCAATCAGTTTGCATTGAAATACATGCCATGCTCTCTAAACCAGTAACCACGTTTTGGAGGCTCCCTCCAAGTAATCAGTTCAAAATACTCTGGAATAAATTGCTATGTGTATGTCCACACTCCACTCCCACCCCTCAGCTGGAAATCATCTTGTATCACATTTTAAGGGAAAAGGTGTGACTTAGGCTTTGCACAGAAGCCAAAGCTGTTCTATGGCACACAGTATTTCTGGAACAATGACGTTATTGCTCATAACTCAGAACCTTTTCCGTTTATACCACAGCTCTCCCAACACTGATAAGAGGTAAGTTTTAAGCCCACTTCACATATTCCTTGGGCATGCCCTGAATGATTCTTGAAATGAAGTCCCATGGCACCCCATACCCTAACGGGCTGTGTAGCCTGTGCCAGGATCTGCCCTGGGCTTTTGGAACTTTCTTCACTGGCATCCTCTTGTCTCTTTCAGAAGCTTACCATGAGTGATGGTAGGGTCTGTTCTTGGTGTGGTGTGACAGATGCATCCAATCTGTTGCCCTCTGCTGTATAACACTGAGATTATTTTATAGCTATTGCAAATATGACCAATTGAAAATTGTAAATACAGGTATATACAGGAAAGCCAAACAGACTATGGTATACTATGTTCTGAGAAACACAAGTATCTCGGAACATCCTGTGTTAGCCCACTTCCCAGGGGCACTTCACTGTTGTGAAAGTGTTGGGAATTTTTGTGTTTCCTTTATCAAATTAATCTTTTTTAAAAAAGAACCTCATTTGCCTGTGATATTGTCACAAGAGGGCAGAATAGGGGTTTGTACATGCAGTAACTTTTAGCATAACTGAACAAATTGCTTACAGCTGAGCTGTGGTAACAGCTGTGTGCACAACTAGCCTGCAGCAGACACGGGGTAATTCCACTTAACATTGTCTTCTCCTAGGTTAAGTCAAATGACTTTGTATTTATCACATGCCAGGAGCATGCATGTGATCAATTATCAAGGTAAGAATATATGCCATTACTTCTTAAGGCTCAGTAATTTAATCCTCTATCTGAGCCCTTAAGGCTGTTTGTGTACCTTGGAAAGGTGTCTTCCCTAGGTATTTTTATAAAGCCAGACTGCACTGGTAGTCAGAGTAGCACATTGTGCTCTCTGGAATGCTTTGAAGAACCTGCAGCTCATTCCCCTGCTAAAAAAAGTTGCCTTTGGAAACCTGTGTGAGAGCAGTCCAGGCCTCTGAAAGTTCCCCAGCACAAAGTGCCTCCTCACAACAGCTGAGTTAGCTCTGCCATTGCGACAATCTCAGTTTAAGGGTGACTAGAGCTGTTGACTTATATCTGTCTGGCTTCTATGATAATCACACAGATCATTTTGAAATAACTCACTTGCAAATGCATCCTGGTTTACTTAGATACTTAAAATGTTACAAAATATTAATTACTAGGGATTCAGTAATTGACATTCAAAATAATTGTTGTGCTTTGGTTTTCCATTGATAACAGACTTTGAAACGGTCTTTAACTTATAAAGAAACCAGTCAGAGAATTGGAATAGATAAAGCACTCAGTGAGAAGTGCTTACTGAACTGATCTGCATCAATTTGACCAACTTCTAAGGCACTGAAGTTAAATGGATACACCTTTGTCTGTATATAGACAAGGCCTCAGATATGGTAGAGTTAATTCTAGAGGTAGTTCAAAAAAGTGGACAACCCCACGAGAGAATAAAGTTTCTCACCTTCTAACTGACTCTGCTAAAATAATCATCAGTGACAGCACAGAATTGCATATCCTCTGCTTTCTGAGTGAGAACTATGAGGATGTCCAGTTAGGACATAAAATGTGCCCTATGATGGCTGAGTCTTTACCAGCAGGTGGCACAGGAAGTGCTGTATTTTATGTTTTCCTCTGAAAACTACCCATTGAAGGAAAAACCAATAAAAAAGTGACTTAAGTTTGTAAACATACCTCATTCCTGAGCTATTCAGGCTCCTGAATGAACCACATTATAACTGATCAAATACATTCTTCCCAGATTAACACCTCTTGCAGTTTGCTAAGCAGAACCTGTAAGGCTCTAATACTAGTAGATTCTGCAGTGCTACACACACAACAGCTGTAATCATCTTTAGTCAAGAAGCATTTCTATAGAGACTACAGGTTGCACCATGCAATAGGGAAGGCTGTTCAAATAAAGGTGACTTGTTTTGTGGGAATTGTAGTGTCTGGGAACTGTGCCACAGTACAGAAGAGGAGTGTGTGAAGGCCACACTCCACTAATGGGAATTAGGAGCTTGTCTTGAGCTCCCAGCAAGTTACCATAATTCGGGCAAAGTTTGGGTGACCTCAGTCTGAATTGTGGAAATACTTCCTCCCATTTTCCCCTTTCTCCTAGCTGCTGTTTTGTACTCGAGATGGCTCTGGCTTATCTGCTTCCTTTTGTGGGGACAGAGGAACCTGTGCTCTCTGTGTAGTGAGCATGCATGTGTGTGTGTCTGGCTGCCTGTCATTACAGCACTAATGGAAATACTGCACGGATCACAACTCTCAATTAGCTCCTCGGGAGATTGCTGTGACAGCCAGTTACTGAACAGCAAGGCCTGAAGGAATGAATTAATTTGTAGTACACGGCAGTTAGAGTCATAGTGTTAGCGATGGAGTAAGACAGCAATAGACCCTTATTAGGCTCAGGCTGTGTGATGCAAGAGTCTGTTACCTGGTGGATGTCTCTCTTTTCTCTATCACACCCCCCTAGAGTTAGGAAGGATCTTGGCCCATGAGTGAATGAGTTTAGAGCTCTCAGTTTGGTCCTTGGAGTCCCTGACTGCCTGAGGCTATTTGGCAGCAAGCAATGGGCTTTCATTCAACACAGACAAGGGCATGCTGCTCTCCTCCTGGCTTGGAGCCAGGCCAAAACCACTAAGTGAATGGTATTCAGGGGAGGTAAGTTTATCTTTCTGTCCCCTTCAAACAGCATCTCTCTTCCTTATTAGTTCAGATACCTGTATATCACAGAGGATATCCTAAGGCTGCTGCACCAGGGGATACTAGTGTCTCGCCTTTGCAGTGTGACATTTATATACAGACATAGAGAAGCAAAATGTGCTGAGTAAAGCATTCCTAGAATAACTGGGAATCTTCATAGGTGGCCTGGAGTTTTCTTCTGCCCACAAACAGCCACACGTTCCCTGTATCCTGAAGTACCACAGTATGACCCAGCAATACAAATTCAGTTTTCCACCTTCTCCTTTTTTCAGATCTGCTGTCCAAAGCTTCAAAGGTCTGCAGTCTCTTATCCTGACATTCACAAAGCTGAACACAAAGCTAAGTCTTGTCTCTTATCAATTACACAGTGACTTTCTTAAAACTTGTTTTAACATATTTTTTAGAGATGGCTTTTTTGTGTGCAGAGTGGATTTGTCACAATGGGACACCAGCCTTCCTCTTCCATTGATCAACCACCTAGTGAGAAGCAGTGCAAAGTCAATAAGGTTTTGAGCATGCTGCTTGTTTTAACTGGGACAGATCTGACCTCCAGAACTGTGACGTGCAGAGCTGGGAAGGAGTAAGGTGGAAATAGAGGAATGTTCTTACCTTGCAGAAGGTAAGAAACAAGAAAGGAATATTTCCTATGGACTGTTCCTGAAGTGATCAGGTGCTTGAGAACAGAACTCTACTGCATTGATCTAGTAGGTTGGGGAATATGCTGAGTTTCACATGGGAATAAATTGCATGTCTTAAGTTCCTTATGTTCTGGAAAGAAAGATGTCCAAGTGGAAAAGAGAAATAGTGAGAAAAAGTTCCAACAGGAAAAGAGAAATAGTTCACTGACAATGCAGCCCTAAAGGTGGTTGTCCTCTGTTTATCTGCTAAAAGGGAGCAGCACCAGCAAAGCCTTTTTATGCCATCCTGGTCTTCAGGCACATGAGAAGTCTTTTCTTTTGAAGGAACTCCCAAGAGAGTAATTCAGTCTGTGGACCCTGCATTGCCCACCAATAAATGGAGCAGTTAAGTTACCTTTGTTGACAGAAAGCAGGAAATCAAGAAATCAAGTCTAAGCTCCTCTTGGCACTGGTATCCTCATAGCCTGCAATTCAGCAAAGTGGTTGTAAAAGGGTTTGCAGCTCTGGCAGTGCTTCATCTATGGGCAGTATTGCCTTGGTGTGCTTTTATTTTTCCTCACATCGGAGTGTGAACAAAAGCTGTTGTCTAAACAGTTGACCTTTTCCATTTTGCAGTCCGTGGCTCTTCCTTGATCTTTGTGTTTGCTGCTTGTATTAACTGTCTCCTTGTCCCTTGCTGCACATTCTGGCCAGTAAGTGGTGCTCCCCACTTCCTTCGTGCAGCTCCATTCTTCGTGCAGACCTAAGGAGTGCTGACATACATTGCTGTGGCTTCCAGGTATGTCTCACCCAGATGGTACATTATTCTCTGATGTAGTGTATTGATACAATAATGCTATTTCTAATTTGAACCCTAATGGTGTGTTTTTAGTGACAGCTTCCTGGTATTGTCCCATTGTCCATACTGGAGATTTTATGTACTGCTACAGAGGTCCTTGAACAGGATCCTCTGTTGCAGGCCACCAGATGAGATGGGCCCCAATTGGGTTTTCATGCATAATGTTGAAAGTGAAGAGGAGGACTTTTATGTGGCTGACATGGCTATAAGGAAGCTAGAAATCTTAAGAAAATGAGACCTTGGGGTACAGCATTTTTGTTTGGATCTACACATCCCAGCACTGTATTCTTGCCAACTAAAGGAACATGTTTCTTTGCAGGGATATGTGAATTGGGATATGGGATGGACCTTCTCCACTGGCCCTTTACAGCGAGGCTCTTTTTAGTAATGTAATTCTACTGTGAATTCTGACAGCCACACTCCAGATTTTTCCACTCTTGATCAGTACTGTGCTGGGTTTTTTTTGCCTGGATATAAATGATGACACAGGGACCAAGGCAGAAGTAAATCTGGTCTTCTGTTTTGTCCTTAAGTGATGGTACAGTTTTTAGAAGTAGCAAATAGCTACCCAAATGGTTTTGTTACAGAGTCAGGGGGTAAAATGTATATGAAGAATAGGGGGGAAGAGATGGACCAAAAGAGGCGAGGCAAAGAAGATGGGAGTACAGAAAGAGAGGAAAATAAATAAAAAAAAAAAGAGAAGTGACTAAAGCAAGAGAGGAGAGAGGGAGATTCTCTCCTGATTAGAATTCATGAACTCCATTCTTACATTAAGTCTATATATGACACCTGGCCTTTAATGTGAAGCTGCCTACGAGCATTAAAAATTAAAAGCAGAAGGTAGGATCCATCCATCTCGGGCAGCGCTGCTCCCCTCCTATCTGAGCTCTGCACAAAGCTATTACACATTGATAAATTATTTTGGGTAATAGCTGAGATATTACATTGTTTCTGAGTGAAGGTAAAATCTCTCCATGACATGGGCATTTATCAGGAGCGCATTTCATCCTATTTATTATGGCCGAGACGAGATCGCAGGCTGCGGGCAGAGCTGGCATGTCGTGCTGATCACCTCCCCCATCGCCTCCTTTCCCTCTGTCACTTAGATGATGGGATATTGATGGAGCTCATGACAAGTTAATTATTAACTAAAGATATGCAGTTCACCTCTGCCAGGGGAGGGGGCATAGAAGAGAGCAATGATAGTTCTGAAAAAAATAAATATATCCATAGTATCTCAGGATTCTTCTCTCCACCTTTCTCTCACTTCTACCTCTGGTATTTTACAACCCCCCAAATACATCAGGTAGGTTATTTGATTTCCAGTATGGTCTAGAAGGCCAACAGAATGGAAGAACCTCTAAGAACTTTAGGTCTTGTTCAAGAAGTTTCCACAAAAGTTTCTCTCCATTGGCATGGCACTGGAAGTAACGGGGACAAATTTTCACTGTCCACTGAGTAACAATGATTTCTCTAACTCTTGAGAGGGCCAGAAAGCAGAGCCACAGAATTTTGATTCTGTCCCATAAATGAATGCTTTCTTTCTTCGTAAAGAAGGGATGTCCTTGCATCCTCTGAATATTTTAGGTATTCCTTTCCACTGAGTGCTGGATGTTCCCCTGAAGGCTAGCTCATTTTGCAGGACAGAGGCAGGAGGTCATAATAACAATGCTTGCTTGCTTCTTCATCTAAGCTCGTAGGCTAAAAAATATGAGTTTGCCAACGAATGAAAGACTGTGTCATATTTGCATCCTGGTAGCCTTGGTCATTGAGGGAGACAGCTGCTGTATGTGAACCTTTGGTTTATAGTGTCAGATACACTTAGATATAATAAATGAGTTGCTCAGTTGATTGGCTGTGGACTGAGTAGTCCTTCAGTCTGCGGCATTCACCTTGCAGTAACAGAGCCAGTCAGTACTACCTCATGGCTGTATACAAGGAGCTAGTGTCTCAGCCGAACTAGTGTCTTACTTATTTTGCAGAGAAGATGGCTGAGAGTTGCACTGGGAAGTTTTCCTGTTGGCAGCCTCATCAGGAAGGCTGAGGTGCAAATGGTCCTCTGACTCTAATTCTGCAGTTTGTTGACTGGGTTGGAGACAAGGCAGTAAAAAGTCATTCAAATGACAGAGGTAACTAGTACACCATTTTAGGCTAAGCTGCTTCTGGTTTGTCCATAAGCTGTCTTAGCATTATGTTGGCCAGGCAGTTCTAGAAGAAAGGAGCCGCTGCTGTAAGCCACCATGACAGTGGCCATTTAGAAAATAATCACAAGGGAAAATATCACAGTCTAACAAAGTAATTATACTTTCCATATGGGTTATAGCAAGACCTGCCTAGTGAATTTTCACCACTTGAGAGTCCTTCAGGAAAAAGTGTGTTTGCTTTTTAAAACCCAAGATGCTCTAGATGTCAGTTTAAAACTACAAGTGTGCTAAATTTCATGCAGATTGGATTTGAAGCACTTAGCTCATTTAAGCCCCATCTACTTCACTTCCCTGAAGAAAGCATAAGATTATTACTTTAGGATTATGGCCTGTTACCTTTGAAATTTCTCATACAATGAAGTTTCTGCTTTTGTCCTGCTTGTGTTTTGAAGTGCCATATCTGAAATGCCAAGTCAACTGGGACCCAAGGGTAAAAGCACTATGTCTCCCCTGGGCTTAAGCACCCCCCCACCCTCACCCCCAAATTATTACCTGGTGTTTCTGCAGCAAACTGGTCTCCCCAGAGAAAAACTTCAATACTTCATTCTTTTCAACCTGAGGTATTCCGGAACTTGTGAAAGCTGCTGTGTGTTCTCTGTTCTATTCTATTTCAATGCTCTTGCATTGAAATAGCTGTGTATAAAAGTAAATCTTTCAGAGTTTTCATTTGCTTCAACTTTGGCTTTCTGAAATCTCTGAAGATCTAGATGCTTGTTATCAAAGGTATGAGAAGGAGAGATGGGACTGGAATCCCAGGTACAGTTAAAGTGAGCACAGTCTGAAACATGGTGAGTAGATTAACTATCTGAACTCCAAGTAAGAAACTGCCCATCACTTCAGTAAGGCTAATCTCTCTGTCCTTGTCTGGTCATAGTGATCAGTTTGCCCTCTACTTAATATAATAAAATATATAATAAAAATGTATTAACAACGGTGAACCACCCTCATCCCCTTTCCAAAACCCCCCTGGGATCCTCCAAGGTTAGAGGATGTGCAGTATACTCACCTCAAAGAAAATGTGCATTCACTACCTTTAAACTTTTATTGCACACCTTGTCCTTGCCTGTTGCTTCTCTTGCAGCTGCTTTTTACTCTGGGCTTTGCACTGCAGTCCCTGCCTGCACAGTGTAGCTGTGTTGATGTCGCTGGCAAAATACTAATGGTGTAATACCTGGTGGACTTATTTATCTTCCAAAGACATCTTTCTGGTGAGTTCTATGAGAACCACATCAGGCTGCGAACTTGTAAATTTGTGCTCAGGAGGTCTGGGCACTTACGCTGTCTGTGACTCCTTCAAGGCAGAGACTCCATCCTTGTTTCCAAGCAGCCTGCCCACCTAGTGGTTTTGGTAATGACAATGCTTATAGCTTTTTTCTAGTTTTTTGCTTTACCTGGGCTTTCCTCCTCCTAAACACCTCATAAATCAAGCTGTAGTTACCTATTCAAAGAATGCGTCTCACAGTAACAAAGATAATAACAGGACTTCAGTGCTACCAAGTTGTTCATGTAGAACACAGTTCTATAGTAGTATGAATAAGGAGGCAATGGAGATGGGATTGCTCTGCTTGAACTTGAAGATCAGTGTGTTTATAGAAGAAGCATTGAAAGCCCATAAGAAAAAGGCCTGTACTGAGAGACTGCAATTTCAATACCTTTTGTTGAGGTCCATCTTCTCATTTGGAAAAGTACCTATCCATAACATTCATGTTTTCTGGCATGAAGATGATGATGTGTGGTTATACTACCTGCTGGCTGCAGAAATATAAGAAATATGAGTTATGTTTATGCTAGCTTTACTAGAATTAGCTCAATTTTGAATGTGGCTCAGTGTGATTTAACTGAACTGTACCCAGGATAGTGTATTCAGGATGGCAGTAGAGGAGGTGTCACAGGGCACACAGTAGCAGCAAATCAGGCAGATACCATTCATCAGAATATGCCTCCTTCACAAGAGCTAGAACTGAATGTGCAGTTTAACCAATGTTGTGTCCTGTAACGTGTGATAGAATTTCCACTGAATGTAAGCTGTGTCAGGCAAGCAGCCTATGTGTTCAGCGAGGCTTTATGGCTGTGCTGCCCTATATGGGAGGTCATGTGCTGCTGTGATGTGTCAGAGCTGGTGTGCCTTACTAACCTGATATCTTGTCTTTTGCTGTGACTGACACAACATGAGTTGAGAAGGTGCAGGAACTCCAGGCAGGCCACAGTTCAGAAACAGCTGGATTGTGGGGTCACATCTGCTGAGACTTGTGTATGTAGAAATTGGCTTCTTGTGTCCTCACCAACCAGCATAAGTCTAGATATGTCTTTACACCTGCTTTATCCTTTTCAATTGTGCCTAGCTCCTGGCACTAATAACAGCTGAGGTGAAGGTTGCACCACCTAATTATTTTGTCATCTTTTAATTTCAATGAATAACCCCTTCTTTTTATATTGTAGTTCTATAGTAATGGCGACAACAGGCCAACTCCTGGCTTGTCTGTTCTTGTATTTTATTTCTCAGAATTCTCAGCGATTTGCTCTGCATGTTTTTCTCACTTATAAAGGGAGGGAGCAGAAACCTAGCTGGTCTGTCTACTGTGGTACCTTTTGTCTTTTGTATTCTCTGAACTGACTGGAAAAAACACTTAATTCTTCAAATCTTTCCTTGTGATCCACTTCAGTATTTTGATGCTTTTAGGGAAAAAAACAGGTGTCAGTGGGAAACCTGATATTTATTAGTACTTATTTGTCCTACAATTTTTAATTAAAAGTGTGTTTTTAGATGAGTTTGTTTTAATATCATCTACTCACCTGTGGCAAGTCTGTCTCTGTATGTCATCTACTTCCTTCTATCACTTGTTTCAGTCTTGCCTGTTGTGTCTCGCTGGAGTCTTCATATGGATTTAGGCGGTAAACTGAACAGTGAGACCTTGAACCTGCGGGAGGTGTGGTGGCTTTGGGTGGTACTGTAAAATAAATCATTCCTAGTAATAACCTAATGTGCTCTAGGCCAGACATGCTGCTGCTTTCCAAACGTGGCAAACACACGCACAAATGCTGGAAGCCATGACATACCACTGTGCTTGTTCCGTATGCATGCAAGCATCACACACACATGCACCTTCCCCCACCATAGCATAAATGGAGGATCATGTTCCATATGCTCCCAGGTGAATCCTGAGAAACAGTTGAAGCAGCTCAGAGAAGCACACAGAAACTTAAAGAGTTAATCCCACAGTAATTGGAAGGGGGGGCGTGTGAACAGTGTAATGGAGGGGTGAAGAGTTCCCAGAAACCCATTGCCTCAGCTCAGAGAACCTGCTAAGGGGCAGTGGTCAGAGAGAAACAGAAGGAGAGAGAGAGATATCAAGTGTAGTAATCAGAATGAAAAATGGAGCTCCAGTTACTTTAAACAAGAGCTAATTTATCACGAGAACGAGTGGATAAGTAGCTGAGTTTCAGGCGTTCAGTAAGTTCCCCGTTCTGCTCCAAAAATTATTCCACCCCTGTCTCCATGCTCCCATAAATCATCCCCTTCTTCACTTCTGCTCCGATTACCAATTACTCCTGCCTACGACACGCTTTCCCCTACCCGACACAATCTGATGGGGCCCTGCCTTTTAATTTTACAAATGCTTTTTTCTTCTTGCTTCTCAGCTCCCTGTCCCTGCTCCTCCCCTCCCCAGGTTCTTTCTGTATCTTCGTTTCCCCTTTCCCTCCTCATCTACTTTTTTTCTTTTTTTAATTTGAAGACTGGGAGGGCAGTAATGTTTTCTGGCACCTCCCCCCATGAGGTTGACTGAGCTGAAGGAGAGGAACAGAAATTAATTATTTTCCCCAAGCTGAACTCTCTTTGGGTTTGTAAGTCCTCTCCCTAAGCACATGACAAATTCTAGATCCAGTACAGCTGTATCAAAGGTGAAAGTCTTGTTCTTGAAAGGATGTTTTGGTTTTTGTTGAGTCTTTGAAGGAAAACAGGGTTTTTCCTTTTTTTCCCTTTTTCTTTATTGTACACAGATCTTTTTTTTTTTTTTTTTTTTTTTTTGAGCTGGACAGCTGCAGGCAGGAGAACTTTAATTTCTATTGCAGTGTGTTGTTTTTCTGCATACACTTCACTACTGCTAATATTTGCACTGGAGCAGTTCTAGCCTGGCTGTCACACAAATATGGAGGCACTGATATGGACCCAAACCCTGAGAATTTAGACTGGGTGCACAAAAGAAACTTTTGTTGCCTTCACTGAATCCATACACCAAATCAACTTAAAGCAAGCTTGCTATAAAAAGCAAATATCAGCATTAGGAGAATGTGTTGAATTTACTAATATAGCTGTACCTTTCTAATATAAAAACCTTTGATACTGCTTGTGAATGATATTCTAGTGTAACGTAAGCCTGGTGCAGTATTTAGATGCTGTATGGATATGCATGTGGATTGCATATATAAAAATCCTGAAACTGTATTTCAAACATCAAAAAATTGGCATGCAATAATGCGTTGTTTGGCTTATATATTGTTTCACAGTATAAATTATTGCTAAATGTTTGCAATAGCTGCAGTTGGAGGACTTGAAATCACTGTATGTCATGTTTATCAGTTCAGAATAGAGGCAACAAATCTGTTTGATTTCAGTAAAATAATTTTTGTAGGCTTCAGTAATTGAAGCTTAAATAGCCAGTGGAAATTAAAAAAGATTCAGGAGTGCTAACTTGCACAAATCTAATAGGTGCTGGCAAATCCTAAGTTGGAAGAGCCATCCCAGCTGAAGAGAAAGGTTATGCAGGTCATCAGTCTAACGTAATGTGCACAGAGCTGTTATTCCCACCTGTAAGATACTCAACCAAATTGTCATGAGGCTTACTGAATCTGAAAAGACAAAATTCCCTTGCCCTGCTGAGAACAGGGTAGGCAAAGTGACAGCTCTGCCTGGTGTGCTGCAGAGAAAGCAGCTGTCCAGAGCTGATTTTTATGCAGGATAATGGATGGAGGAGATGGATTACCAGGTGATAAATCACACAAAGGAATTGGCTGGTGCCAGAACCCATGAGCAAGGAGATAACTGCCATGCTCTGCAGTGGGTATGGCCATCTCCATCTGAGAAGCAGTAGCCTTTATGCGTGAGTTAACAGGAGTTAATTATAGTGCAGCTTGACATAAGGCCTTTAAAGCAAAACAAGGTTGGCAAAGTGAACACATGAGTTTGTTTATTTGGTAGTTTATCTTTTTTCTTTTCAGGGAAAGGGTAGAGGAAATCCTCTGTGTTCTCATTTTCCCTCTTCATTCTCATTTTATCTTTATTCTCATTCTTTAAAGCCCTTAGTGTTATTTTCTGACCAAGAAGTATCACAGGCATCTTTCAGTAAAGAAACAAAGGAGCTAACTGAGCATGACTCAAGTCATTCTTATCCCACATGATTCATATACCCTCCCTCTGTCCTGTCAGGCAAAGAATGGTTGCTGGCACTGACTGTATAACTCACTAATCAATAATACTACTCCACATCACCCTAAAGACCAATGATACTCTGAGCTCTGTGTACACTGGGCTGGGCAATCTATCCGTAAGAGAGAGTTACTTAGAGCGGGTGCAAATTTGGCTTCATCCTACAGCATCTTCCTGTGGACCAAAAGACAGTATTATGTTGGGCACTGTTAAGTGCATCCAAAAAGTGTGCAGTGGTGGACTCCAAATTTGAAATAATTTTCCATGAAGAGCAATACAAGGCAAGTCTTAATTCTGCTATTGAGGGCACGCATGAAAATAGAGCCTTAAAAAGGAGCCATGCTTCTTAGATGCAGGGGAAGCTGGTGGCTCAAGGTCAAGAC
The DNA here is from genome assembly GCF_000696875.1 of Nestor notabilis. Taxonomy (NCBI): domain Eukaryota; kingdom Metazoa; phylum Chordata; class Aves; order Psittaciformes; family Psittacidae; genus Nestor; species Nestor notabilis. The sequence goes on from NW_009914017.1 coordinate 52,037, forward strand.
TTGTCAAGGATGAAGTGTATTTTGTTTGCCTGTCTTTAATAATAATACTTCTTTGTCATTAAAAACATAATGAAGAAAGAATGATCTGTGCCATAAAGAAGGATACCATGTTTTCAGGTGTTCAGCAGTGGGCTGACATAGCAGTGGAAATTGTTCTAATCTAAACTGACTTATTCCTGACTTGGGAGTATCCCAGTCCCCACTGTGTATATCCCATCTGTGTAGTAATGAAGATGACAGTGGTGATCCTCTTTTGATAGAGCTGTGGAGGAAAGTTGCTGGCAAAGAATCAGAAGGGGAAGCTTCACAAATGGTTCTTGTGCAAGGTGTTTCCAACATGTCCTATTTCTTGTAGCAAAAGTAGAGCTTGTGCAGCTCTCTAGGAGGCTCAGAAGGAGCTGGGAGCCCCCAAAGAGTTAGTGAGAGCAAACCTTTCAATCCATTTTTTTCAGGACAATAGTCCATGGACACATAAACTTTGTCCCAAAGTTTTGGGTATAATCTCTAAAGACTTGTGTGACTTGGGACTTCTTTAGTAATTGTAACATGACACTGTTGGTTTTAATAATGTAAAGGATTTGACTGAACCTTGGCAAAGTCGTCCATTATTTGTGGAATTAGCCCATAACTTGTTTCATGACTTGTAGGGCAACTGAGATTTCATGCTTGTAAGGCAAGTCTATACATATGGACACTGGGTTAGCATCTGAAACACCAGAGAGCTTTTGACACTGACTGTAAAGATCATTGAAGCTCCACCTATATTTTTTGAACATCATTTAAAAAAGGTAGTTCAATAGTAGATTAATCTTCCAGCTGGCTCCTCCCAGGGACCTGTCATATACCAAGCATGAACAAGACAGATCCACTACCTTGGCTATGCTATCACATTGTTAAAAACTTAGAGTGATCTAATGTTCAGAGGTTTCCCTAGAAAACCCTATTATTTCTAGAGAAAGAGGCGGTGACCTTAGTTTGCCTTGAATCGGGCTTTCTTAAACTTATATTTTTAGATGCTCTTACAGCTCCACTGGCAGGGAAAGAACTTTTAAAGGTTTCCTCGTTGCTGGTTTCAGGATTTGGATGCTAGAAATCACTGTTTCCTTCCTGCAGCTTGTGTTTTCCTGGAAAAATACTGATATGGTATCAAGGCAGTAAGTAAACATGCATGGTCTGAGTCCTAGCAGAGGCATAGAATAGTTTGAAACGTGGCAGAGTTGTGTAAGACCTCAAGCAGAGACTTCTGGGCTTGCCCCACCTCACCTTACTTTGAATCTTGTTGGGTTAGCTTACCCACGGGCCCCCCTTACAAGAAGCAAGGACCCTGTATTCTCTTTACTAGCTCCCAGCCTTCTATGTGACACCAGCTGTCCTTTCCCTACTTCACACAGTACTAAC
>NW_009914017.1:53465-54809 GCF_000696875.1 Nestor notabilis
GGAAGAGCAAATCTGAGAGCTTTAGTGGTAGAATGCTATTGAGTTTGAGGTAGAACAATTTTTTTTAAAAAAACCCACAGTTGATGTGGGGGAATGGAAGTAGTTGAGGCTTCCTTTTCAGAGCAACTATGGCAAGAGGAATGGCCATCAATGCTTGCCCTGCTGCCTGTTCTCAGTACTGTCACTCTGCCTGTTGAGACCACTTTGACCAGGAGTCTGGAGAGAAGGTTTGTCCCTCCCACCCCATCTGGGTGCATGTTTGTGCACCAGGAACAGGGCTAAGAGCTTCCTATTTGGTCCACAGAAGGATGGTAGGCCTTGCCTAAGTGACTGGGTGTTGATGATACTGTCATTGTGAGAAAGGATCCTTCCCATATCAAGAGATCTTCAGGCTATACTAATGCTACATGCCACATCCTCTGTGTCTTGAAGACAATCTCATTGAGGAAGGTTATCACTTGACTTTTTAACCAATCTCCTCATATGTCCATCACATCAAAGAAACCAATTAGGCTGTGCTGCCTGCTTGCCTAAACCTCACTTAGAAGAGAAAGGAGCTAGCAGGATTAGGGATGTATTGGGAGAGAGGGATTTCAGAATCCCTGCCTAGAAGAAACTAGTACCCTTTCCAGTTCTGTTTTTCAGTGACAGTGACATCAGTGTAAAGGAACAGGACTTAACACTTGAGCTGCCTAAAGCATTTGGTTTGAATGACTTATCTAATGCATTCAGTCTCTTCCTAACCAAACACTTATTTGCCTATTGCTAATTAGCTGACATCGAATTTTCCAAATAATACTGTATACTTCTGAATTTTCTGTGAGGAACTTACATAAAGAAGCACACTTTAGTCCTCTGCAGGAGGAAATGGAGTTAATGTGTGTTCTGAGGAAAGAGACAGTTTCTTCAAGCATACAGCAAGATGTCTGCATGCAGAAGGTTTTAGGACAGTAAGGCACAGAGAGGCAAGTGGATTTCAGAAGTAGTTCTCTATTTTATTAAATTTTTTCATTTAGCATTTTCTGGAAGTTGACTCTGGGATTTCTTACCTGTGTGACATGACGAGTGCAAGTGTTAACGCCAACCTTTCTAGAGTAGCAAATTTTAGCTCTGTTCTGAAGTGGTCACAGTCAACCTTTCATTAACGGAGAGTATTGGGTTACCCCAGATAATGGGGAAAACAGAAAATACATTTCTGAAAACTGTCTTTGAATATGATGCCTTCTTATTAGCAGTTATGTAGAGTTAACCTTACTGACTCTGGAATCAAAAAGAAGCATTTGTGATCTTTATAGTTCAGTTGAGGCAGCAGAGCTGTAGGGAAAGGTGCAGGATTCTGTTCCC
>NW_009914017.1:54946-68766 GCF_000696875.1 Nestor notabilis
TTTATAAGTAATGTTTACTCTGACCAAGGACTTTCTCAGTCTCATGCTCTGCCAGGGAGGAGGGGAAGCCGCGAGGAAGCAGAGACAGGACACCTGACCCAAACTGGCCAAAGGGGTATTCCATACCACAGCACGTCATGCCCAGTATAGAAACTGGGGGGAGTTACCCAGAAGGCCCAGATCGCTGCTCGGGTCGGGCTGGGTATCGGTCGGCGGGTGGTGAGCGGTTGTGTCCTCTTCCCTTGTTATTCCTCTTATCATTATTATTGGTAGCAGCAGTGGTTTGTATTATACCTTAGTTACTGGAGTGCTGTTATCTCAACCCGTGGGAGTTACATTCCTTCGATTCTCCTCCCCATCCCTCCAGGAGCGGGGGGAGGAAGGAAGCGGCAGGGGAGTGAGCGAGCGGCTGCATGGTTCCAAGTTGCCAGCTGGCCTTGAACCACAACAGCTTCCCAGAAGACGTGGAGGCAGGCAGGAGAAGAGTTGCATTGTGCCTGTAGTGTTAGTCAGGGCCAGGCATTATTTAAGCAGTAGAACATTTCTTACTGACAAGGCACAAGGAATCATAACGCAGATAATTTTTTTGAGACCTGGTCAAGTTTACTCATGACGTGTAAGGCTAGCCTTATAAAAACAAGCACATTATGTTTGGAGTCATTAGGCTTCAAGTACTCATACCTTCCGCTATGGTTTTAGTCACCATCTCATTTATGGAAGTACAAGAGAGTTGGCCTTCCCGTATCTGAAGGGGGCCTACAAGGATGCTGGGGAGGGACTCTTCTGGTAGGACCAGGGGTAATGGGTTTAAACTTAAACAGGGGGAGTTTAGGTTAGATATAAGGAAGAAGTTCTTCACAGTGAGGGTGGTGAGGCACTGGAATGGGTTGCCCAAGGAAGTTGTGAATGCTCCAACCCTGGTGGTGTTCAAGGCCAGGCTGGACAGAGCCTTGGGCAACATAATTTGGTGTGTGGTGTCCCTGCTCATGGCAGGGGGGTTGGAACTAGATGATCTTAAGGTCCTTTCCAACCCTAACTATTCTATGATTCTATATGTGTTTACATTGCAGTATGCACACGTATACATGCACTGATAGCCAAATGTTTTCAACAGAAACCAGTCACGTGGTGTGTCAGAGCCCAGCTATAGCGACCTTACAGGTCCTATGGGGCTCATCTGTATCTTCTACAGAAAAAGCCCCCTGGGTTTATGGCAACAAGCTTTCAACTTCTGGTGAGGAAAGATTTTAAGCCTGCGTAGCTTCCAGGGAAGTAGCTGGTGTTATCAGGTATTCAATACTATTTTGCATTGGATCTTAGCTAGATTTTGGAGTACCCTGGCTATTTTTACTTATGTGCTTATTAATGAGGATGTTCTGGGTGGGCTTTTTTCATTCCTTTTTATGAATGTGCCTGAATTTCTATGGTAAAACACATCCTGTAAATTAACAGATAAATGTGTATTGCCATTACTTCAAATACTCCCTGTGATTCACAGTACAAAAATGTGATGATTTGGTTTACCAACAGTCTGCCTAATTCAGCTTGCTTTCTTGAGTCTTTCCTGCTGTGTTAGGGCATTTCTCAGACCACCTACCAAGCCGCATTTTTATTGTTATTAAATGGCTCCATCCCTAACTGCTAGAAATCTGTCTTCTTTAATTCAAGGCACTAATATCTCTGGAGAATGCTTTTTTGTATTAGTTCAAAACAAGAAGAGACTGGATAAAAAAACGGAAGAGTACAAAGAGTCTGGTTATGCTGCCGAGACCCTGAAGAGCGTGTAAGAAAATGTAATATTGTAGTAAAGACACCACTGCATATCACCATTCCTCCCTCCAACAAGGGGACAGAATTATCTACCTTTGTGCCGTAAACCATACACTATTAGCAGGCAATAGGGATTTTTCTCTAGCTTGTACAGGAGGTTCATTCTCTTAAAGGAAAAGGACCCGCACAAGAGCAAAATAGAAGATGGGATAAAAAGCAATGAGACAGCTGTCTCTGATAAGATAACTGGCTAGAGCTTGTTTATCACGAGCTCAGAAAATCATTAGATAAGGTGCCGCATGGTGATTAGTGGAGGAATCATAAGGGAGACTAAAGGCGGGGACTGCAACAGGTAGTGCTGAAAGTTGACGAATTATGCTGAAAGGAGGCTTTTCTCAGGTCTCATTTTGTCTTGACCATTAATGGCCTTGGCCCAATGACCAGTATGGTGCTGGTGAAAGGTCCAAAGCTAGGAAGCATTTTCAGCATAGAGATGCTTCCAGTAGAGAAAGGGAATTATTGTGCAATAGTCCAAAAGCCTCGTGTGATCATTCCTGAAATAGCACATACAATTCCAGTCACCAATATCCCAGAAATATGGGTATGAATTGGAAGAGAGCACAGAAAGGTACTAGGATGACCAGTGATATGGTAAATCTGTTTTAAAGGATATTAAGAGCTTTACTAGTTCAGTCAGGCAAAATGAGGAAAGAGGGATATGATTTCTGTCTATAAATACATCAAACCACAAAACCCTCAAGAGAGAGAACAGCTATTTAAGCTTAAGGACAATGTTGACACAAGAACAAATGGGTATAAATTGGCTGAGAATAAATTAGTCTGGAAATTAAATGAAGGTTTCTAACCATCAGAAAGAGAAGTGAGATTCTGTAACATCCTTCCAAGGGAAAAGAAGCAGAATGGATTTTAAGATGAAGCCTGACCTTTTATGACTTCTTTTTTCTTTTTTTATGACTTTTTTGACTTCTGCAATTGTGCTGGTAGCAGGAAGAGAGTGGACTAAACCACCAAGGAGTCTGTTCCAGTCTGTGCTCCCACCCTGCTCCCCTTCCCTCACCCTATGCCCTTCTCTTCCTGGTACTCTGAGTTCCAACTGCTCCCGCTCTGAAGGCACCATGGACCCCTTATCAGAATTCTGCATTGCAATAGGTTGTTTTTAATCCTCCCCATATCTCCCCTATTTTTTCCTTGCCGAGCTTGCTGGGCTGTAATGTTTCCCTTTGTGTAATCCATCACAGGCACAATGTCGCTTGTGCAAATTAAAATGCACCTTGGAATAATAAAAAAGGGGCTTTTTTTTTTTTTTTTTTTACTTCCTTCCCAGCAGCAGTTCCTCAACACAAACCATTTGTCTCTGGGAAGGAATTCAAGAATGTTAACCCTGTGTGTGCTCCTGTGGGGTACACAGCACCTCCTGTGGGAACAACACTTAATGGAGAGCTGTTCAGTGGAGCAAGCTGCCTTGAGCTATGAACCTTATAGATAGCTGGAACTGAAACCCACTTCTTTCCTCATGAACACATTGATGATAGGGTCCAGTGCAACAAATGAAAGGTCCTCTGTGTCTGGACAAAGTACAACCCACGAAAACTATGTAGCAAACCATGTGGTGATCCACAGAACTCAAACAAATAGCCTGAGTTGAGCATTGTACACTGGGACCTTTAGAAAGAGATGCTGGGAACTACCTGAGTGATAAGAGTCAGCAGGCTATCCCATAGTGCTCTACAGTTATGGAGGCTGTAATTGGCCTTTGGGTCAGGCACTGGTCACTTGTGATTTAGAAATAAAGCTACAATGAACTATCACTGAATGAATTCCATCCTTGCTGAGACAGTGCATGTAAAAGGTTAAGTCAAGGACAGGATTTTATTTCTTCATTCTTTCATTTGGGAGGAGGGTGTGAATTTCTCCTCAGTGGCATATAAATTGTATGAAGTTAAATATGCATTTTAAAGATCTGTTTTATGCGACAGGGAAGGTCCAGAATTGGACTGAGAGGTACTAGAGGATCTGAATGCTTGGCCATAGAGAGGATGGGGCTATCCTGATTGTGAATACTCCAACCCTGGCAGTGTTCAAGGCCAGTTTGGACGGAGCCTTGTGCGACATGGTTTAGTGCGAGGTGTCCCTGCCCATGGCAGAGGGTTGGAACTGAATGATCTTAAGGTCCTTTCCAACCCAAACCATTCTATGATTCTATGACATGGGAATAGCAGTGGGAATGGTAGACCAAGACCAACTGCATTCCCTGTGGAATGCAGTCCTCCCTGTGGAGGAGCCCTGGTGCTTGGATAGATGTTTCCATAGGGCCATTATTGAGAGATAAGACATCTTTATGGTTTATGGCATAGGCTTTCATACATCCTAGGTTTTTCTCAGACACAGATGGATATTTTTCTTACTTCCCTTAACAACTGCTTCACCTCAGACTTTCACTCCGGGTGTTGTTTTATTTACAATCATAGTAAAGGTCTCAGTGGGTCACCTTGTACTCCAGCAGGACCAGTATTCCTTACTTTCAAACTCTTTTGCTCCCTGTTTTTCAGTTCAGGAGCTCGCTAAGCTCTTCAGTGGGTGACCTTATTGGGAACTAATGTTAGTATTGCTGCAGTAAGACTCACATGGCTTTCCATGTCAGGCACAGGTCTTGAATCATCCACTTTGACTTGGGGACGAATCATGTCCCCAGACCAGGAGCTAGACTAAGCCATTCAGAATGAAAGAGACAGCTGATGTGTGAGGGGGAAAAGGGGTCAAGCCCAGCATGAAAAATGCAACTCAAAGCTTCAGGTATCTGGCAAAGGAGATATCTTCATTGCTATTAATCGTTATTTGGAATAGAAGGCCAGGAGTGGTTAAACAAATGGTCATGGATCCAGCAGTGGGCAAAAGCACAGGCATGCTGAATATCACTAGTTAGGTTGCCAGAGGAAGCTCTTCTCTCTTTGGCTGGGCCTGATTTTGCCCTGACTGATTACAGCAACCTCAGCCATTTTACTGTGCTGTAGAGGCTGGGTAGGTGTCTGGAATTTACTCTGTAGAGCAGCAAATTCTATTTCTATAATGTGCTTTGTGTCAGCAGCAAGGCTGCTCTAATCTTCATTTTCTTCAGGGGTCCCAAACAAATGACGAAATCATAGGAGACTCTTTCTTTTCAGTTTACTATTTATTCCAGTTCTTCCTACTTTGAGTCTTGCTGTTTCCAAGCTTCATCCTAATCATCTGAAAAGAATTAATTCCAAGTGTGATCTCTGCTCAAAATTCTTGGTGCCAAAGAAATAGTGCTGTTTTCTTACAGTGTCATTGTCTTCCTTAATCTCCTTCTTATAATGCAAATATAATTCAAGACCCATCATTTTTTCTAGTAAACTTTCTATTTCCAGTAGATGCATAGAAGATTTTAATTCCTTCAAGCCTCATTTCCAAATGAAACAAGGCCCAAGTGGTCGCACTGTTTGTCTGTGACTGTACATATTTTTTCACTCATTCCTCACAATAACTTTTGAATTAAACTCCTCACTCCCAAATTAATTTACCTGAAAGAGATGCAGAGATCTTAAATGTGCCAGTTCCCAACAATTTCCTGGACAGAGAAGACAATTTTTGAGTGTCTGCACTGAGTGAAAGTTTCCTAACCTCTCCCCTTGTTAGATGGACAAGACAATGCTGCAAAAAGGATGCCTGAATGTCCTAGTTGTGGGGAAAACTCTGATTGGGGTTCACCTGTAAATTCAACACAAGGCATAAATCCATAGGAAGCTGGGATTCATTCATTCCACTGCTCACAAAGCTACTTTTAATGGGTTCAGTAGATGGTTTCAGGTTTCCCAGGCATCCTCAGTTCTACCCGGTATGTGAATTTTTATGTTCCTTTCTACTGTTTTCTTCCAGGCTTGATTTGCATTTTTTGTTGCAAATGTGTCACATGACACATATCGTTCATGCCTGAATCCAAAGGCCTTTTCCACTGAACATTCCCACTTTTCCAATTTTGCTTGTGTTCTTGAGCATAGGGTGTATTTAGCAAAGCAATTAATTCTGTTCAAATTTCTATGTCCGTGGCCATCCTCCACAGCAGGAGGGAAAGTAGCCAGCAGTCCTCAGAGCCAAAAGAAGACAAGCTCAAACTGGTGTCTCAGAGCCTTCTTGTTTGATGGGGCCTTACAGTTTGCAGTGAGATGAGGAAGATGCCTACCTAGTTCATGGACAGTGCGGTGAGTTGCTAGAGGATTTAGATCATCTTGAGAGAGAGCATTTGCAAAACAAAGAGATTGTAAACAATATGGAGAGTAGGGAATTGTGAAAGCCTATGTTTGAATCCTTGCTGTGTTTGACCTTGGAAGCTCACTTTCCTTACAGTGTCTCAATTTCCCCAGATGCAAGCCTAGAACAGTAACAGCTATCTATGTCTCTTGCCATTAGTGGAGAAAGATAGGATGTGATTGTCAGGGGAAGAGTCATCAAGTATTGTTATTGTTCTGTTAAGGAGAACTGGAGTTTAACAGGAATGATTTTCCAGCACCATATAATATTGAAAAGAATGGTCTGCCAGGCCAGTAGTACTTGAAAGTCCTCCTGGCTGCATGCATATATGTTCACTGAGTGTCATGTTTTCTGTTTGATTCTATGCCCAAAGGGCCAACTTTGGACATAAAAGGAGATGACAGGGAGCTGGTAAAAGCAAAACCAGGCTGGTAAAAGCAAAACCCATCCCATTCTTAATTCTGTGCTGGCCATTAATCTTTTCCTCGCTGCCAAGTCTTGGACTACAACAAAGGCAGGAGGGCAACTGCACTAATTCATTGAACCTGTTCCTCACAGATACTGACAAAGAGAATTGCTTTTGCAGCCCTGCCTTCTTGCTCTGGTGACCTCCTTCTGTGAAGAAAAGGTAAGCCCCAAGAAGGGGGCTTTATTCTCATCTGCAGAGAGGCAAAGCTTTCTGTGGAGTCTGAATCTAGGGGAACACTGTGAAGGGGATTAGATACCGTGGTCTTCTGGGCAGTTCTTTCCTTTCTGTGTTGAGCTAGTGTCCCCACAACACTCTCTGGTAACTACTAGGACTGTGTGGGAAGAAATCCATCTAGAACTCTCCAATCCATGTCCTTTTACAGCATTGCTGCACTGGCATCCAGCGCTATCTGACATGATCCTGTCTATCGAATTCAGTGCACTGAGAAGCAGCTGAAGCTCTTAGCTAACTGGAGAGAAATAACTACCCCTTTATCCACTGTCCTCTTCTACAGGAACCCTGGGCAGATGAATTGGTCTGTTGACTCAGAGCAGAAGTAACTTGATAGTTGTGCACTTCTCTGGAAAGCAACTGCACTGCCCTGTGCCCGTGCCTTGTTATGTGCTGGCTTCATTGCTCTGACAGCATGAAAGATGTTTGGTTTTGTTCCTAATGCTGTTATCATTTATCATCCTCTTGTAAAGCCAGAACCTGCTACTCACCAGCCCTCCCTCTATGCTACATTTTCTGCTCCCCCTCCACTCCTGCCCTGGTAGGGAAGAGGCTTGTATGCCAGAAACAAACTGTCTCTCCACTGGGTACTAGAAAAGAGAGATCATCCTTTCTGCTCCCCAAAGCAAATGCTATGACCTATGGTGATGGTTTGACTGGGTTTCAGCTTTTGAGCTTTGGAGAAGCAACTCCAGTCATGGAGTAGAGAGCTGATGGTAAGTTTATCTAGTAGCTGCTCTTTATCCCGTAGTGACGATAGCTGGTCCTCAATCTGGGGAACTCTCATTCAGCGGCTGCCTGTGGAAGGACATAAGCATTCAAATGCTAGAGATGGAGAAAGGGATGCAGTGTGCAAAATCCCTACCCTTCAACTCAGTATAAGTCCCCCAAAGCTGTTTGGGCTATAGCATGCCTGTGTCAGAGCTGTGGAATATGTGGGGCTAGAACATAACTGAAAGAGCATCCTGCCATCTTCTGTCTTGCATCTGTGCCCTAAAATAATCCTCTCAAAGGACTCAAAGCAACCCTCTAACTTGCAGATCAGTGGTCCATCAGTTTCTGTGGACAAGCTGAAATAACTCGGAGGCAAGCAGAAATATCTGTTGGGGTTTGGAGGTCATAGGATGAAGAAGGGAGACTTACCATTCACTCCTTCTTTCCCACTCAGGCAATGATTACATATAACAACAACCTGAAGCTTGTAAAACGCAGTTTGGAGCTGGAAGTATGCAGCACACTTCTAGTATCTGTGGTGTAAACATGACCACCATGCCAGAGGATTTGTTTCTCCTCCCTTCCCTGTGTCAGCTCTTGGTCCAGCAGCAATGATCTCATCTCTAGAAGCCTACAAGCAGTGTACTGTGTTTCTAGAAATACTGTGTACACCCTGTATGGAGCTCCTCAGCTGGCCCTGGAGAGTCAGGCTGTAATGGTAAGACTGCTTGCAGAAGGACCAGCTTTGTGAGGCTTTTGATGACATGAGCTTTTTTCAGGAGGGCTGGGTCTGATGTCCTCTTAGTGGTTTAGAAGTGCATGCATTACAAATCGGCACCATCTCTGATTTTGAGCTCCATAGGCCAGGTTGACCCTACACTATTAGGTGTTTTCTAGGAGAGCAAAAATTACTCCTCACTGACTGGCATATGTGGGCGGTACTTCACATACAAGCTCTTTGTAACTATTGCTTGCCAGTTGGAAGTGCAGTGCTGAGAACTGTTGGATTAAATCAGCTCCCTAACACAGCACTAGCTTTGCTCTTGCTAGGCTCAGGAGGATTTTGATATGGATTGGACTCCAAGAAGAAGCCTGTTCTGGTATGGAATCTTCGTGTAAACAGAATGATCTCACTCCACGGGCAGGCCGTCGTCATTGCCTATGCATCTGCCAGAGCTGCCAGCATTAGACTCTTACTACCCTTATTTATAGAGCAATATAAATGTTCTAAGCACTTTACAGATACAGAAGAGAGAAGATTCCCACTCAGCAAAGATCTGACACATACAGGAGTCACGGGACAATAACTCAGGTTCTGAGGAGGGCAGACATGGTGGAAGAGGAGCTCAGGGCAGAAGTCTTTGCAACAGAACACTGTGAGAAGAGGGAAACTCTCACGGAGAAAACCGAGAAAATCTGCATTCTCCCCACTCCTTCTCCTACTGCTTTCACTGCTGAGAAAGAGAGAGAATAATGTTAATGCCTATCATTAGCGGTACTTACTGTTCATCTGCCAGGAAGGGACTAGGGCTGCATTTGCCAGAGAACTTAACTTGTGGTTGGTACTACTCACTCTTGCCAGGGCCTTGCCTTCATGGCCAGTGCCTGAAAACCATTCCCATGCAGTCACATGTGTTTCTTTCTCAGTGACTGTCAGGGCCTGTGTTGTAATATGTCTTGCTCCTCCTTCATGATGTGCTAAGCAAATCCTTGCATTCTCTCTGCAGCTCTGGTTTCCAGTGTCACCTTGTGAGTCCAGCCATGACTCTGCTAGTCCAGAGGCGGGATGCAGGCACCTGCTTTAGGTACCTTTAAGCTTAACAGCAGCAGAATTGCTTTTGGGGTTTTTTTAACCTCTATTTTATGGATCTATGTTCCCCTGTGAAGAGAGTTACAGTCTGCAAGTCAGCAATGTTTCCTGTCCAAATCAGTGCATGTCATCTGTGCTGACCTTCCTCCATAAGTGTGCTAGTGATTGTGGAAGAGGGTTGCAAGGATTTGCTTTTTTAGTGTCTGTGGTAATGGGCAATGACTGCTAGACAGAAAGACAACCTTGTCTTCCCCCCTCACCTCCCCCTCTGACTTTGCGCCCTGCTCAGGGCTAAGCACTTCTGCTGCCCTTTATTAATCTTCTCCTGGGACAGCACTATCAGTGGCCCATCAGCATGCAACATGCCCTCAGTTACTAGCGTTAACTTGATTAGGGCAGTGAGGAGTGACTTACAGGGGAAGCTCTTCTCCACAGGCAGTATTTGCATACAGTGATTGATGCTGATATGTCCTCTAAACACTTCCACATTTTGCATTTTAAACTAAGGACTTGCTGTAGAACTGCTCCCTGTCACTCAGTGGGATTCCCAGTGCCAGCACGGGACATACCTTCCCTTTCTTAAAATGGCCTCTCTTTCCCAAACAGGACTCTTAGGAGGATGAAGAGAAGGTCACTGACTCCACCTTACATTTGGAGGGGAAGAGACAAAAGCCTGCTGTGTGTCTTTGCTTGTGGAGTTGCTTGTGGACAGTTCTGGACTGTGTGGACAGTCAATGGGCTTTCCACCAAGGTCAAGCTTGAATGGGATACATAGTGTGAAGCCTCCCGAGTTTCCTTCAAACAGTCTTTCCTGGTCAGGTTCCCCCCCACGTCCACCAGCATCTCTCTGTCTTGGGAATATATGAACTGGCTGGCACCCATGCAGCACTGAATATATGTGTCTATTGTATTATGCATCTGTACAATATGTATTGTGTGTATGTATTATGTGTATATACACACACACGTATAAAAAAAAAAACCCACCTTGCAAACTGTCCAAAGAAGCAACAAATCCCACGTTTTCTTCCAGTTTCTACTGGGAATTTTTTTGGCAGGACGTGTCCCAGTGAACTTCTGATTTGGAGGCAGTGTCATTTCTTTCTCTGAAGAGGAGAGTATGCAAGGGTGCAAGGGAGGAAATGGGTGAGTTTAACTTCTGTTTGAAGGAAGAGGAGAAGGGACTGTGGTGATACTGCTGGTATTGCAGCTTTCTCTGCAAAGGTTGCAGTTGGTTTATCTTCTTTATTATATCCTAAATGTATTCTTTCTTCCAAAGCAAAAGGAATGTGCCCAGAAAGTAACCCTCTTTGAACAGCAGCAGGGACTTATCTGTAATTTGGGTTGCGTGGCTCCTCGGAGCAGGCACTCAGTGCTCCCATTTGTCCATGGAGTTCAGGGATCACTGAGGAGGTTAAATAAATAAAAACATTTACATAACACTGTCCAGAGGTCCCAGAAAGAACATCTCCTAAATGGTGTGGGTGCTCTTTGCCTTTCTGGTGCTCCTGGCTTGCTGCACAGTGAGGGCTTCAACACTTTCAACAAAATTCAGAGGCTTATTGGCACAGTGCTCAAGTGAGACACAGAAAGTTTTGCTTAGACTTAGTAGGAAATACCTGGTTTTACCCATTCCTGTCATTAGTTTTTCATCTCTCTGCTTATCTCAGAGGACTTGCAATGTACTGCTGGTTGCCCATTCTGTGTCAGAAACTTCATGGTTTTGCAAAGCTAGATGCTTCATTATTGGGCTTATGCTGTCTGGCTCCATAGATGTGGGAGCTCCATGAAGAAAGTGGCCCTTACATCTCCTGCCACACCATATTAATTCTGCAAATGTGACAAGCTCAGCTTTGCAAAAATAACATATTGCTCATGTCTTGTTCTATTTAATATTGTATTCAAATGGTCCAAGTACTCAGCGATGTGGGCTAGGGAAATGGCTCTGCAGACTTCTTTGTCACTTGACTGGCAGCTGGCTTCCAGAAGTAATTATAGCTGTTCAGTGCCGTGGTACACCAAACCACTTGGGGATTAGTGAGGCATCAGGTGCACGGTGACTCAGAGGCAAGAACAGAGATGCTCCAGTTCCCAGGCCGTAAAGGCCATAAGCTTTATAAATCATAATATCCACTTGGACTTGGGACTAAAGTGAAAAGGGAGCATTGCAGTGACCTTGCACAGGCTGTTCAAATTTTCCAGAGATCCAAACAGGGAAATTTAGACCTTGGGAGTTTGAAAGTGAATTGCATTGCCATCATGTGGATGCATGGAAGCTAATGTCTACTCAGAAAAAATCTGGGACTTTCATTTCTTAGTTACAAAGGAAAACAAAGTCATGACAGTTACGGAAGTTGTTAAGTCGGAATACTTAACAAAACGTGGAGTGAAATTATAGTAACAATTTAACTGTGGTGGTGTCCAAGTAAATACCAAAGTTAGTTTGATCAAAGTGATACGGATAATAAGTATGAATTACAGTCTAATGTGTTCATTAATGTCACTGCTTAGTGATGTTTGGAGCTTAGAGAATTAGGTGTTAGAAACACTAAGTGCTTAGAAAATGAATATGCAAAATAGATATAGTAGTACAGGATCAGCATAATTCTTTGGTGCCTTCTTAGGGGTGGTGTTTCCAGACACCAGGCTGCATGAACAGGTATTAGGTAAATATTTTATACTGAAGCATAAAAATCCTGAACCAGTGGGCAGGGGTGGCTGGATGGGATTGCTTTTTTTCCAGGGAAAACCAAGACACCTGCTGGATCATTCTTTTCAGTGTATCTTGCCAAGGAAACTGAAGTCCTAAGACTCCATCTGGATCAGGCCATATATAAGAGTTCATGTCGAAAACTCTGCTAAAATGTTCTTATGTTGCATGGTCTTCATATGGTAAAGCCCAGCTTACAATAGTTTCAGTGGTTAGCCTCCTAGAATATACAGGTCTCATCTGTTAAGACTGGGACAAGTGAGGGACCAGTGCTGGGTCACTAGGACATCCAGTATGATTTGTGCTATTGCTGTAGTACCTGCAATGGCAATACAGATATTACATGAATAAATACAAATGCTGGCTTATGCAGTTTTTCCTAGGACAGAATTAGGTGGAACGGGGAAGGATGAAAAGCCATTTTTCTGTAGGACATAGCCAAATGCAGAAGAGTAACAAGGAATGATCTAAGCAGGAGGCTTCAGAAGAATCAACAGGAGTTTTAAGCTTCTGAGGAGCAGTGGAAATAGGGCAAGATCTCTGGAGCAAAACTAGATTAGTTCTTTGAGCCAGTCCTTTCCTGTGATTCTAATTTTACTTGATAATTCAATCAATTTACCAGACTCAAAGTAAAGCTCAGTGGTCTGTGACCCCGTATGCCTTTTTTAGAACAGCTTACAGTATTTGCTACCCTTCATTACTCCACTAGAACAGGTGATTTTAATGAGAGAATTCATGTTTTTAGCAGCTCAGCCACATCCATCCCAAAGCCCTACAGATCTCTTGGATGTACATAGTACACTGTGCTGGTGATTTGTTATTCTTCAGCAGTTCATTCCCACATCTGCCCTCCTGCTATTTCAGTTTCAGAAGGTGTCTCATCTTCATTACTTGGAAAGGGCATCTCTAAGAGAGAGGTGTCTCTAGCAGGTCTCTCTCTGGTGCAGTCTTGCACAGAGAAGCACTATTTTTTGATAGCTGGCTAAGTACTTGCCTTTAAGGCCTGCTTTAAAGCTGGCTTCTCCAAGAGGGACTTTCCCATGTGCTGCAGCAACATTTACAGCCATCCCTCCTCCATAAAGAAGATTACTAGGAACACATACAGGTTGAGCTGCATTTCAAAGATAACCATAGTTTTTGCTGCTGTACCTCCTGCTGAGAAGGAGACCCAGACCTTTCTTGCTCTGAATCTAACATCCCTTATTCCCTCCGCTTTGGATTGTTTGCTCTTGGCTACCAAACCCCAGATTTGGGGGCATAGGTTGAATTCTGCTTCTCAGCCAAAGAGATGATGATTCCCAGAGAATAGAGCATGTGGTGAGGGCATGGGGAAATCTCTTGCTGATGGGAAAAATATCTTTCAGCTTTTCTATTGGCTTGAAGAGCGCTGGGCTCTGCCTGCCTTGTTCAGGTGGACTTTTCTCATCCCAAACAATATTACTGTCCCATCTGGAAGTACGGAATATGCAGTGAAAACACATAAATAGCTGCCTGTCACCCCTCCTCTATGTGAGAGTCTGATTTAAGCTTCACTGATGTCTTCAGGAAGTCTTCAGCTTCATTGATGCCGAAACTCTGACTTGACACATTCTCCTTCTCACTATGTCTCCCCGCCCCCCCTTCTTATGGCTACTTGCAAATTAGGAGAAATCATCTAAAATTCACTCCAGGAAGCAAAGGAGCAGAGTAGTCACATTGAGAGCTAGGGTGAGGAACAAGGTGACAAGGTGGACAGCAGCAGAGCAGTTGACGTCATCTACCTGGACTTGTGCAAAGCATTCAACACTGTACTGCATGGCATCCTTGTTTCTAAACTGGAGAGACATCAG
>NW_009914018.1:0-51408 GCF_000696875.1 Nestor notabilis
CTGCTGTAGCTGAACCCAGGACACATATGAACAAACTTACTGGCATCCAAACAGAAATCTGTGGCCAGTATGTGGAATGGTATCAATGATCTGAGATACACTACGCCTTCCCACATCAGAAGAAAGAGTAACAAACTGGGGACAGCTTTTGGAGGGAAATAAGCAAACAAGGTGTATGGCAACAAAGAAAGGTAACACAAAATTACAACAAAAAAGGGGATAATGTCTGTTTTCAAAATCAACTTTTTAGGTTATTAAAATTTTCCCAGCAAATACTGTCAACAGTATTTGTAAGGACCAGAATATACTTTCAGCTCTAAGAGTAAGACTTGTGAACAGCAACGAGAATATTTGAGATGTGATATATCTAGGTTCAAGGTCTTCAATTTTGATGTAAATACTTTGACTGTTGCATTACAGAAACTCTTTTCCAGGACACAGTTTAAAGCTGTTCATCTTCTACAAATACTTTAATACGGACTGGGTAAGACAATAGTAACAAATCCCATGGCCAAAAGGCTACACAGCACTGTCTAGAATGTCTGGACAAGCTGTAAAAATGAGGTATTTCACACACTATATTCAGAGCACAAAGATCAATAGACATTTATCACTTGGCACACTCTTCCTTAGAGGAAAAAAAAAAATAGAAATACACACACCTATTCCCTTAAGACCCTATTGCAGGTTTGGTATTTGGCATAAATAAACCAAAACAGGCAGCTGTGTTTTAAGTGTCCTTCGAATCTGCTTCTCTTTTTCATAGTCCTGGGCATGTGTTTATTCTTTATGAGTTACTAAGCTTAATAAGGGCAGGAAAATGTCAACTGATGATTACAATTAACTTTATACATTTCTAACAACAATGCATTTTATCTGAGCAGAATACATGAAACAGTACAGATCAATACTCAGAGGCTGTTTAAGTGGCATTCATCTACTAAAAAAAAATTCTACAATTTGGTATTTCAGTTAAAATTTTTGTCATGTATTTAAGACTGATGCTGATCTAAAGTATTATATTATTTCAGACAAATTAAAAAGATTACACAGGTAAGACTTAAGTTTCTATACTTTCTCTAAGTGTTTTTGAACTACATATATGGTTCTGTTGATATGCTGGAGGGAAGTGATGAGATCCAGACGGACCTTGAAACGCTTTGAAGGTGGGCTAATGCCAACCTCATGAAGTCCAACCAAGCCAAGTGCAAGGTCCTATGCCTGGCTCAGGGCAATCCCAGGCACAGATACAAATTGGGCAGAGAGGAGATTCAGAGCAGCCCTGCAGGGAAGGACTTGGGGGTGTTGGTCAACAAGAAACTGAACATGACCCAGCTTCGGTGTGTGCTCACAGCACAGAAACCCCTTGTGTGCTGGGCTGTATCCCCAGCAGAGTCACCAGCAGGTCGAGGGAGGTGATCCTGCCCCTCTACTCTGCTCTCGTGAGATCCCACTTGGAGCACTGTATGCAGTTCTGGTGTCCTCAACATAAGAAGGACATGGAGCTGTTGGAGCAAACTCAGAGGAGGCCATGAGGATGATAAGAGGGCTGGAGCACTTCCCAGATGAAGACAGGATGAGAAAGTCGGGGCTGTTCAGCCTGGAGAAGAGGAGCTGCATGGAGACCTCAGAGCAGCCTTCCAGTATGTGAAGCAGGTCGACAAGGATGCTGGAGAGGGACTCTTCACTAGGGATTGTAGTGACAGGACAAGGGGTAACTAATGGGTTTAAACTTAAACAGGGGAAGTTCAGGTTAGATATAAGGAGGAAGTTCTTCCCTGTGAGGGTGGTGAGGCGCTCGCACAGGCTGCCCAGAGAAGCTGTGGCCGCCCCATCCCTGGTAGCGTTCAAGGCCAGGCTGGACAGAGCCTTGGGTGACCTGGTCTAGTGTGAGATGTCCCTGCCCACAGCAGTGGGTTGGAACTAGATGATCTTAAGGTCCTTTCAACCCTAGACACCTAATTAGAACCCTAAGATTATAGTTTTTCTGATATCATTTTTCTAACTTAATATTTATCTACTCTAAGAATCACTTTCGGATATAGATCACCTGAATTATTGGGGCCAGAAAAGTGCCTTTCCATTCTGTGCCTATGAAACAATGATCACAGCTTTTCTGGTTTCCATTACAATATGGATTAGTTAGTGGCACTGCTGCTAATTACTCTGGGCGTTGCTGGCCTCTCTTTGATTTAAACTCAAGCTATCTGTTATTTTGGATTAAGTGATGCCTCTATTATGAAAAAATATCTTCCCCTGTCATATATTAAAGACAGATACAATGTGAAAATAGAAAAGAGCATAAAGCATTATGAAACATATAAGGAAACCCACCGTGTTCAGTATAAATAGAAAAAAAGAAATAAAACATAGGACAATTGTGCAAATTAATCTCAGCAAAGGATTTATTTTAATGGGACAGATTATGCTTCATATTAGAAAGATGCAATGGTATTGCTGTAAATAAAAAGGATGCCATTATCACAAAACACAGTTTGCTTTTTCTGTCCTTCTCCTAACATCCCACTAAAGATGTATAAAAGAAAAATAAAATGGCCTGAAATAAAACAAAAGTGCCTGTATTTACCTTTTACTTTTGAAAAATTTGACATTGTTATTCTACAGATGTAATTTAAGTATTTTTCACCTCTAAACAGTCTTCAGTAACGCACTATTGCACAATAATTTTGTCAGCATACAAAAAATACAGGATCTAAATTCTTTCTGTAACTCTTCTGTTGTAATCTGACAGACATAAGTAAGATAGTGTCTCACCTTTATATATAACGGTTCTCTTAGATTATCTAGAAGAACGCATGTTTTTTCGTCCCACACAGGATTGAGGTTCTTGTGTATTGTTTTACTTCTAAATACTTCTTTGCCTCCAAGTTTGAACTTGACATATGGGTCACTGGTTCCTGTTAAAGACAGGTGTATGCTGTTAACTACATCATTTTAATGCATTAAGGGAATGGAAATTAAATTAACTTAAACAGAACTAAATGTAATTTCTATTGACAGTCAGTTTGAAAACAGCAACTGAGGAAAGAATTTTTTATTGTCACAATTTATTATTTTCCAGAGTGTCATTACTCAGTAATTCACTGTGTTAATGTCAAATGGGTGCTTGAATCACTTTTTGTTGTCTGCAATCCATACTCTAAGTAAGTCACACATGGAATACTGGCTCTGCTGCAATATAGTTTTTAGTTAACAGAATTATGTCCTTATTAGGACTAGGCTTTTATCTTAATGCAATCACAAAAATTATATTAGAAATTTAAAATTATTTCTGTAAAATATTAATCTAATTATCTTCTGCCTTTGAAAAGGCACAGGCTCCACTGACACCACTAGTGTAGCATCATCGACTTTACTGTTTCCCTGCTTCCCTTTTTCATGAAAACACACTTGCTACAACACTCACAATGAGCAGATCAACTCTAAAGTCAGTCCACAAAGTTCATGTGATTCCTGCAGCACATACCTACACGAGAGCACAAGGTCCAAGCCCCCTGATGCCACTGAATAACAATTAACTAGGGCCAGAAAGACAACCCTGAAGAGAATTGAAGAGAAATGTCAAATGTGGCATGAGTACAGAATGGAGAGGACTTGGACATGGAAGTGTCAGAAGGAACAAGTGGTGGAAGGAGGGCTCTTGGGATGCCACATGGTGGGGGCACAGAAAGCAGCAGCCACATAGGAGCATATGTGTGACCTCTTCTCAAGGCACCCATGTGGGCAAAGGACAGTGAGCAAAAACCCAGTGGCGCACACAGACATGTGGCAAGGCTGAGACACGTATCACAGCCAGCTCCCAGAAGGTACAAAATGGCACATCCAAAATCACCACAAACATGGTCATGCGATGAGCAGGAGCCTCAGAGAGGTACAGAGGACCTCTCAGCTGGCACCCTTGCCCTCCCCATCATGCACAACCCAAAGAACACATCTGTGCTTGTGAATGGGAGTATGCGGGTGTGAGAGTGTGAAAGCAAATTACCAAAATCAGTTTTGGTTTTTAAAATAAAATCACTTTCCCCTGCCACAAGGTTTCACATTGAGGCTTGCTATGTTGCTATTACCATGCTGTGATTCTATTTCTCACAATCCAACCTCAATTCCTGGTGCCCTGACTATAGCTGGTGCTTGGAAAGAGGGTGAACCTGCAGGAAGGATGGGGGCAGAATTGGACAAATGCCTCTTCCACTTGCGCCCAGCAGTCTCACCATGGGGACCAGCAGTGAGCAGCACGAGGCTGCCCTTGAAAAGCATTGAAGCCAGAGTGACTGCTACCACTGGAAGAAGGAACTGTGGTGCTCGCTGCTGCCCCTCAGCTGCACTGGCACCAACAGCTCAGGAAACGGCCACCAAACGGATTTGGGAACTGGTCCAGCTGAGAAAGGCAGTCAGTCATTTTGCAGCTAGATGGGCCCCAGGTAGAGCTGTAAGATATGTAGTTGTGCCTGAGATAGTCCTCATGAAACTACCACTTCCATGCTGGGCTGAAGAAAGACTACACACCTTTTCCTGTGCATTTGATTGCAAAAAATACGGTTAAGTCTTTAAACAAGAGAAAAAAAGCTGGACAGAAAATTCAAACTAATCCCTTCCTTAAAATGCCAGTTGGTACAATTTCATTCTTAGGTAAGTGAAAATCATTTTAATAAAAAATATTGGATGTGATTTTCTGTTTCTCTCTTAGCTATTTCTGAGTCTTAATAATATTTGAGTCTAACCAATCCCAAAGTATCTTAAAATAAACAATAGTTCTAACATGAAAAACTCAATGAGCAACAGCAGAATTATGACAGACTTTTTTTTTTTAACTTTTAATGTTTTTCACAAGTCAAGCATATTGTAGAGGTGTGTGTTTATATCCACTGGGAAATGCAGTCGTTAGCTTTTGCTAAAATTTCAACATGCTTTTCTAAATACAACATGCACTGACCAAGCAAGAGCTTCTTGCACTATTTCACGCAGCCACAAGATGTCAGTACTCTTTACCTAAAATTACACATCCTTTTCAAAAAACTCTGGTGGTCCAGAGCAATGATCTCACATGTGACAGGGTTATGGTCATTCGCTTCGGAAATGACTGGGGCAGAATTTCAACTGTGTAAAAATGTTTATCCTGGCATAATTAACTTGCTTCGTGAGTATTCAAGTACTGCTTTTGAAGGCAAGGACCAGACATTTTAATTAACTGCATAAAATATGAAGAATCCTTTCAACATGGACACTAACAAACCAATGACAGTAATACAAGCCATAACTCCCTGCAAGCCATGATTTTCTCACTGATTTTCCTCATGGTCCCCTTGGCACTTTAAGTATGATCTTTTATAGTGCAGACTTCACAAATCTCAAAAACCCTGGTGAAATTTGAAATCAATGTAAAATAATGTTGTGAATACACACCAAGTGAGGAGTTCAGAATCCAGATGTCAAATAATTTACTTTTTTTTTTTTTTTCTTTTTTTGGTGTAAATATAATAGTGGGGTGGCTCATCAATTTTTAAAAGTATACATATAAAGAAAGGCAAGATCATCCAGTTCTAAGCCCCTGCTGCAATGGGCAGGGACACCTCCCACGAGACCAAGGTTGTTCCAAGCCCTGTCCAACCTGGCCTTGAACACTGCCAGGGATGGGGCAGCCACAGCTTCTCTGGACAACCTGTGCCAGCACCTCAGCATCCTCACAGGGGAGAACTTCTGCCTAAGGGCTCATCTCAATCTCCCCTCTGTCAGGTTAAAACCATTCCCCCTTGTCCTGGCTCTTGTCCAAAGCCCCTCTCCAGGTTTCTTGTAGCCCCTTTAGGCACTGGCAGGTGCTCTGACATCTCCCCTTAAGAAGCCTTCTCTTCTCCAGGCTGAACCAGTCCAGCTCTCTCAGCCTGTCTCCAAAGCAGAGCTGCTCCAGCCCTCACAGCATCTCCATGGCCTCCTCTGGACTCACTGCAACAGCTCCACGTCCCTTTTGTGTTGTAGCCCCAGAGCTGGATCAGGACTGCAGAGGGGGTCTCCCCAAAGAGCACAGAAGAGGGGGAGAATCCTCTCCCTTGACCTGCTGCTCATGCTCTGGGGATGCAGCCCAGCACACAGTGGGGTTCTGGGCTCAAGCACACACTGAAGCCAGGTCATGGGGAGTTTCTCACCACCCAACACCCCAAGTCATTCTCCGCAGGGTTGCTCTCAATCCAGTCTCTGCCCAGCCTGTGTTTGTGCTTGCAACTGCCCCGACCCAGGTACAGGACCTTGCATCATCACAAGCTTAACACCTTCTCTCAAAAACAACCTCTGTGAGACGCTGCTCTCTTGCTGAAGCACCACCACTACTTGCGTAAAGGCAGTAAGTATTCTCGGCACAAGGTTGCAGCCTCTGTTTTCCTAGGACACATCATCTTAACGGATATCTAAAGATGCCGCCCATGTCCAGGGGCATACAGTAACCAGACACTGAAATTCTCAAAGCAAGTTTTAAAATCTTACACTAATTAACTGGGGGGAGAGGTCTCAAGTTTGTATCAGCAGATTATGTCAAGCATAACACTTATCAGTTCTTACCATTTTACGTATTTTATGTTTTCAAACTACATTATGAAACATCTCATAATAAAGAACACAGAAGAATATGTCTGCTCAGTATAGTCTTTTGTTCTGAAAAGTAGGGAATAATTAGCATGAATGATTTTATAGCAACTTAACAAATAGAAATAGTAATGCTCTTGTTCAAGTGCTGCCAAACCTATCTTCTCGTTGGTCTTCAGCAACCCCCCTAAACACCCCAACTACAACACTAAAACCTAAGGCTTTTACATAAATAATCATACTTTCTGTCCTTCTTTCCACCTAGCAAAGAATTATCCACCCAATTCACCTAAAACAATGCATTAATTAGCTTGAACTATACAAAGCTTTTCTGGAAAGCTAGTATACTAAGAATGAACATGCCAATTACAAATTCACAGTGAGCACACAGATATTATAGGCTGCAGAGTTCTTCTACTCAAAAGTGAACAGGGAATACAAACTTCTAGTTATTCAGTGCCCATTAAAGAAATACTGCTTATAACAATCACAGCTTTTTATCTTTCTTTTGAAGACTAATTCCTGCCACAAAAAAGGCAGCTGCCGTACTGTAGTACTGTAGTTCAATGTAGCCTATCATAGGTATCTTTACTTAGTTTATTAAACACTCATTTAAGCAAATACTAATTATGCTTGTGAAATAAAAAGAATTAAAAAAAAAAAAAACAACCAACCAAACATACTGGCATAGGACAGAATAATCAAAAAGCAAACGTGCAATGATTGGCCTAATTTCAAGAAAACATTTATATTTCCTTTTAGGCATGGGTGAAGTCAGGTTCATTTCAACAGGATTTAAGTATGCTATAGAAATGTTTTCCTGGTAGTTCAGTTTATTATTCTAGTTAATATACTTTGATATAAACAGAATTGAATCCCTTAATCAAAGGAAACATTGTTTGTTTTGTCCCTAAAACCTCGGGACTGAAATGATAATCTCCCTGGAATTGTTTAAGCTGGACTTTCTATTCTCTTTTAGCGATCAGATAAGAGGTATTTAATGCCTTCTAATTTGAATTTACAGACCAGGTTTCTCCAGGATGATGGTCCAGAAGTCCCAAACCAAGCTGCTGCCACCAATGCTCTGTCAATTTACCTGCATTAACAATAAAAGGCTTCACAGGCATCTTGGATACTTAAGTAGCAGAGACCACTGGCCAGCTGTGGCAGTGTGCTCCCCTGCCAACCTGGCCTTTATTTCCCGTAACTCTGCTCAAGTGATAGCCATAAGTGGTGTGGTAATGGATGTGTCTGGCCGTGACAGCTGCATACAGCTCAAAGTGCATTCAGGGGAGACAGTTAACAACACAACAGCTAATCTGACCAACATGCACACCCCAACTATAGTGCTGGTCAAGGTTCAACTCAAGCCAAGTTTCTGTAGTCGGAATGCAAACATGACTATGAGTCAATCATCTCACTCCATAGCTGGTGGGTAGCCCAGAGCCCATGGAGCTATCCTGCATGACAGCAGGCTGCACTCCAGGATCTCCCCTTGAGTAGGGATGCCTCTCAATGCTACTCCTCAGGGTTGAGGGATTCCTTGCTGCAAGAGATCTCTGGTAAGTGATTAACAGCATGCTAAACTCTGAAGTCTTAGCTAAGTGATAGAAAGGATTGACTGCACATACAACCCTTTAGACATAAACCATTAACCAAGTCTGGCACTACGTGTGGAATCTAGCTGTATCTTGACTCCACTCTGAGATGCCTAGAACACAAGCGAGTCCTTTCTGAACCTTGTGACTCAATAGGAGGGTCTCTGACAGTTTTGAAAAGTCAGTAAATATTCAGGTGTACCTCACCATTGAACCTTGTTAAACCACTGTCACATTTACTACCAAACTTTGCCAAATCGCTGTTTTACCTAAGTAAATATATTGCTACTTCTCTCTTAAGAGTGAAGTTGGTGTCCATCCACAACACCAACAGCTCACGTGACTGGAGGAATCTCTCTTTTTACTCTTGGCAAAAATTCCACTGCAATGGTCTACTCAGCAACATCACTTAACTGTTGACACAGGTATCTGTATTTGCCAATAGCAGTGAGAGGCTCTATAGGTGACTTGACAGCCTACTAAACTTCCTTTTTCTACCTTATTATAACACTGTCAGGGTCCTCTTGCTTTATCTCCATCACTTTATAACTAGAGGAAGATAGCAAATCAAAGATTCAGTAAGATGTTTACAACTTGGGAAGACCTAGTGATCACCTACATTCATACAACGGTCCAGAGATGTATCAAGGAACATACATGTTTTTTCCCCTTTTATGAATATTCATGCCTTTGAGAACAAAAGTTATTAAAATGGAATGAAAACTTAGTCCCCACAAATAAGAGTGGTAAACAAGCACAGTCTGTAATCTGCAATGTTAGCACTTTCTTCCACATGTCTAGCAAAGAAAAAATCCATGTACCTACACAATACATTGTCCTGTGAAATTAAAGTGAATGATAAACACATTCCTATGACTGTCCTGTGAAATTAAAGTGAATAATAAAGACATTCCTATGACACTTAAAGAATAAATATCTCAGAAATTAAATTAAAAGAAAGGCAAATAATTTGAGATTTGTTATTACATAAATATATGCGCTGAATAAGCAATACCCTGGTGCATTTATCACAGAAGAGAAAAAGAAGAAACATGCTTTATTCTCATTACTGTTCTTACGGTTGCTTCTCAACTTCATGCCACGTAACTCACACCAAAACCTTCGCACTGTGCTACTGCTATGAAAAGTGGGGCTCTTCTGCAGATGAAATGAAGCTCCTCACACTTCCTCATCTGCCAATATCTGTCTTTTGCACATGTCTTCATGTTTAGATCAAGATCATTGGGGGCTGAATTATGCCCATGATTCAATTTCCTGTTCGGGACATGGAAACAAATAAATAAAAATATAAGCACTCCTGAAGCTTTCTATCATTTCAGGAAAAACACAGCAAGACCTTTTCGTAAATCTGAGCTTCTGTACAGTCCAGTAAGGGCCATATTATAGAGAAACACGACGGTTTGGTTTTCCCGGGTTGAAGTCAAATTCTGAACACAGTCAGTGCTGAAATCTTTTTTAGACAGAAGATAACCGGCTCTGAATTTTTACAGTCACCAGACCTTACGGAGGATGACACACCACTCATAATGACAGACTTGTACTGCTCTTAGCCGGAAGGTTCATTTTCCATCATTTTGCTTTTTATTTTTGCTTTATAGCTTAACTTAAACAGCAACATTTTTTCACCAAACTCTGTATGGTAAGAGTATAAATGACAGCAATCAAAAAAGGAGCATTTCTGGGCAGAGAAGTGATTCAGAGCAGCCCTGCAGGGAAGGACTTGGGGGTGTTGGTCAACAAGAAACTGAACATGACCCAGCTTCAGTGTGTGCTCACAGCACAGAAACCCCTTGTGTGCTGGGCTGTATCCCCAGCAGAGTCACCAGCAGGTCGAGGGAGGTGATCCTGCCCCTCTACTCTGCTCTCGTGAGATCCCACTTGGAGCACTGTATGCAGTTCTGGTGTCCTCAACATAAGAAGGACATGGAGCTGTTGGAGCAAACTCAGAGGAGGCCATGAGGATGATAAGAGGGCTGGAGCACTTCCCAGATGAAGACAGGATGAGAAAGTCGGGGCTGTTCAGCCTGGAGAAGAGGAGCTGCATGGAGACCTCAGAGCAGCCTTCCAGTATGTGAAGCAGGTCGACAAGGATGCTGGAGAGGGACTCTTCACTAGGGATTGTAGTGACAGGACAAGGGGTAACTAATGGGTTTAAACTTAAACAGGGGAAGTTCAGGTTAGATATAAGGAGGAAGTTCTTCCCTGTGAGGGTGGTGAGGCGCTCGCACAGGCTGCCCAGAGAAGCTGTGGCCGCCCCATCCCTGGTAGCGTTCAAGGCCAGGCTGGACAGAGCCTTGGGTGACCTGGTCTAGTGTGAGATGTCCCTGCCCACAGCAGTGGGTTGGAACTAGATGATCTTAAGGTCCTTTCCAACCCAAACCATTCTATGATTCTATGATTCTATATACAATAGAACCATTAACATCTCCTATTGGCAAAACTCTTGTTTCTTATTATAGTGAGAGCTACTAAGAATATGACTTCAGCAAGTCACCTAGAAATCAATACAGAAGGCAAGCGTCATTAGAAGTTAAAATACGGTACTCTGACTGAAAAACACCTAATTTCTTACTCCTGATATGAAGATAACTTAATACTCCCAGTCAAACTGATTTTCATAACTATAAAACATAACTAGACTGCTTATCATTTTGCCCTGTTTTATTACCTAAACACTTCGCAATGCTATCAATGGGGAAATCAGTCCAAAAAGACTGCAGAAGCTTTTATTTTTAAAATGCCTTCTTGAACATACAGAAAAGGGAAAGAATATTTTGCAATGAGACACCCTATTCATAAGATTGTAGGTAATAAAAAATGTAACTAGGTGATAAACTGAGATAATACAACATCTATACTTTGCATGGTTCACTGGATCTCCAGTGAAATTACACACAATATAGCTCAAAATATTGTTTTTGACAGTATTAAAGCATTAAAATGGTGCATAACTAGGAAAAAGGTACAGACCAAAAATGGTGTTAGGTTACAGAAGATAATTTTTGTTTCGTTCACCCTATGTAATACGTAATTCTGAAAATTCCCAATTTTGCCTTTAATTACAATAGAATTTGATAAGCAATTAGCTAAGACTAGAATTATTCTGTTCTAAATACTGCTTTTAATAATTTCTCTGTATTGATGTGCTAACCCAAAAGCATTTCCTACCTGTAATTCACAAGAGTGACAACAATGTGATGACAGCAGTGTCATCTAATGGTACATTATCAGAAATGTTTTTTTAAAAAAATGGAACATCAGTTTTACTCTTTGTCATACTGCATCATGAGGTCATCTGAATGGGCACACAAGAACAATGATGCCTTAAAACTGAGGGAAAAAGTGGTAGACCTGCTTGAGTCCAGAGGAGGCCACGGAGATGCTGTGAGGGGCTGGAGCAGCTCTGCTCTGGAGCCAGGCTGAGAGAGCTGGGCTGGTTCAGCCTGGGGAAGAGAAGGCTCCTTAAGGGGAGACCTTAGAGCAGCTGCCAGTGCCCAGAAAGGGGCTACAGGAAAGCTGGAGAGGGGCTTTGGACAAGGGCCTGTAGGCACAGAACAAGGGGGAATGGTTTTAACCTGACAGAGGAGAGATTGAGATGAGCCCTTAAGCAGTTCTCCCCTGTGAGGGTGCTGAGGTGCTGGCACAGGTTGTCCAGAGAAGCTGTGGATGCCCCATCTCTGGCAGTGTTCAAGGCCGGGTTGGGCAGGGCTTGGAGCAACCTTGGTCTCGTGGAAGGTGTCCCTGCCCATGGCAGGAGGTTGGAACTAGATGAGCTTTAAGGTCCCTTCCAACCCAAACCATTCTATGATTCTATGATCAGCAGGATGGACTGACTTTTCTTTAGCTTCCCATACAAACAGGAGAAGCTCTTCCCTCTGAAGTTTTCAAGGGGACAATTGGGTACCACCACGTGAGGACTGTAAGAATGCCTGGCTATGACAGAAAAAGAAAGCCACATGAGAAGAAAAATGCTGCATGTAGACCTGGTATAAACTGTTTTGCTGGACAGTGCAGCTCAGGCTCACGAAGGACCCAGCAGAGAGTGGGAACCGCACCAAGGAGAAAGCAGGAAGAACCAAAGCAACAGATTGAGCCTATTGTGCAGCGGACTTGGGCACGTTCCACAGAGGGACTTACTCAGACAGACAATAATGTACTGTAGCAGACTAGATGCTACATTTTTAGATGCACTTTAGACTAAATGTGCAACTCTGTGTCCCACTACTCCTCTCTGCTCATTCCTCTGTGCTTTTCTGCAAAGGCAAAAGGACACTATTCCCCACCACCATCATGGATGAGCCACAGTGGCCGAGACCCTACATGAGATCTGGCTACCTTTTGGTAAGCAGAAAATATACAAGGGGAAGAGAAACCACCACACTGCTGCAGAGAGCAAAACAGCGGCAGCAAGGCTAAGAGCAGAAAGGAGAATTAGAAGTATTTTTCCAAGTCCACATTTTACAGGGAGGAATGATGACCTGTAGCTGCTGACAATTACAGTGAAATGCAGTTTCCATTTTAACCAAAGCTAACCTCTCTCTGCAGAAAATAAAACCAAACCTCCGGTAGCCTCTCCCCAGTCTTAGGCATATTTACTCACATATAGACAAAAACTGCTGCCTACCTCATGAGCATGTACCTTTAAATAAAAATAATAAATACCCTTAAAATACCTTTAAAATAAACATCCTGTAAATGTTTTTTACACACTATGACTGCTGGTCCACTTACCTACTTAATTTTACATGAATTCCACAGTAACAAGCATGCCAAGCTGCTGTATCTTTTTTTCAGCATTTTATCCTCACTATCTCTGCAACAAGGAAACTGAGCATTTAAAAAGTAGTTCTTCCAGACCTGCACATCCCTAGGTGTTCTTAAAAATTATTAAGTATATTTTTGACTCAGATAAAACTTATTTTAATCCTTCTGAAACACCTTCATATAACTAACATTCTTGCCCATTCTCATTTAAACTACATAATTTTAAGAAGAGTTTAACGAAAACACTTACAACCTTAATTGTGACTTTAATAACTTCATATAAATTTGCGCAATGGACAGCTAACTTCCCAAACATTAAGGAAGTGTTTACCAGCACACTTACCTCCACGGTCCCGTGCTGCTAGCTTCTGTCCTCTTCTTAGAGTAATGTCCAACTGGTACATTCCGGGATCCCCTGAGGGAAAATCTGCATTACTCGTTCCAACCAAATTTGTTCTCTGGAGGAGAAAACATAAAAATGCAATAGCTGATGTTACTAAAAGTTTCATGTAAGGTGTACTTTTCAGTGGTATCACCATCCTGTTGAACTGAGGATGGTGAATGGTATTCCATTCCCCCATCTCAGACCTAATACAACACCAAGGAACCCACTCCTGTCATCAGTATCACAGCTCCTCAGGATTCTTTTTTCTTAAAAAAACCCAAAAAAACCCCACCAAATAAATTGGTTGACATTTTAATGGCTACCTTTATTATTTTAAAAAAAGTGGTTGAAAAAGAATTCTTTGATACCTTTATTTATTACAGCAACCTCCACTTCAGTTACATTCACACACTCTCCAGGCCCAGTAGAGTAGCGTAAGTAAGATAAAACAAAGCTGGACCTTGCAGTACTATTTGGGCTGGTTACTACCAATACCATCAAACCCTATATTTATTCAACAGTCTTAATCTCAGCACTGAATAAAGATACATGAGTTAAGAATTTTGTCAGCTAATGCAGTACTCTGCAAGATAAGAGGGTTTTTTCCAGTTATGGAGGAAAATGGGGAACGGTGGGGAGAACCATAAAGATATTAAATGAAGCTGTAGGTCTTCATTTTTAATACATGCCTTCTTAGTTTGCCTGTATGCCAGAGCAAAGATAAGATTCTTAGAGTAGTTATTTATATAAACTGTATCATAATAATTTTTTATGTTTTTTTAAAGGAAGTATGACTGCATCCCAGAATGCGAGGAACTCTCTGGCCTGTATAAATAGTAACCACATTTCTATCCCCCAAAAAAGAGAGAGAAATTATATTTCTTAGTATGTATAAACTTCTGCAAAATATTAACACATCTCTCTGTAAGTAGCCACTAGTTACAGAGC
Organism: Nestor notabilis; assembly: GCF_000696875.1. Classification (NCBI taxonomy): domain Eukaryota; kingdom Metazoa; phylum Chordata; class Aves; order Psittaciformes; family Psittacidae; genus Nestor; species Nestor notabilis. The sequence continues at coordinate 14,311 of NW_009914018.1, forward strand.
ATGCTCAGAACATCACATTTAAGTTTAAGACTAGAACAACTATATCTATTATACATTCACAGTGCATACAGGAGCTATTATGTTCCTGTATTATGTATATAATACATTAATGTATTATACACACTGAGCACATTATACACACAGTTACACATTCTCATTCTAAGACGTAAATCTTTTATGACCAGTGTTATTAATATTTTATTACGTGATTATGGGTCCTCTGAAAGAAAAAGAAGCATGACAGAAACATCCCAGAGACCATGTGTGTACTAAGTGCTATACCAATTCAAGGAGAAACTCTTGTTTCTCTTCCTACTATGCCCCTCTGCTTTTTAAGGTAATAATAAATCTAATGCATGAAGGAAGACACAAACTAAAGGCATTTTAACATATGGTTGATTCTTGTTATTTCAATGTTACCACTCTGAGCCCTAGCACATTAATCTTTGCTGTAATACATACAAAGCTGGCCAAACTGCATAGTGATATGCTCACCCCTTCCATGGCAATAAAATTCACAGAACCATAGAATCACAGACTGCTTGGGGTTGGAAGGGACCTTAAAGCTCATCTAGTTCTAACCTCCCTGCCATGGACAGGGACACCCACCAGTAAAACCAAAGAATTTTTATGTGGAGCTTGTGTTGTACCTCAGGGGGGAAGGGAGAGGGGATGCCCTGAGGAAGAATCAAGAAGGAGGTTATAAATTTTGGGAAACGTCATGTTTCTTTTGTGTCTTCAAGCTCTTGGAGAATGGTAAGACGAATGAAAGTTTTGGTGTTTATTATTTCTTCAGAACACAAGTTTCTTCTTTTACAATACCCTGACGAATGCTGGGGATGAGGATGAGGATCCAGCCAGTATGCAACATCTTCCTTATTTCTGGACTAGACACTAATCATTGTAGGGGTGGGGTGGAAATTCACTATTGTCAATCAAGTATCCTTCTGCAGTCAGTGCATTGAAAAAAGAAAATGAAAATAAAAGATGTGGTGAGTGAGGCATTAGTCGTTTAAAAGAAGGTGATGAGTGTCTTCTGCAAGACTTTTGCGAGGACTTGATAGTTTCAGGCATGCTGCAATGACAAAATTAGAAGGTGAATGTTAGGAGATTTCAAGACCAATGCCAAATGAAAGCTCATCTAAACATTTTCTCTGAAGTGCACCAGTTTTGAACTTCCCTGTGAGGGTGATTAGGCCCTGGCACAGGTTGCCCAGAGAAGCTGTGGCTGCCCCATCCCTGGCAGTGCTTAAGGCCAGGTTGGACAGGGCTTGGAGCAACTTGGTCTAGTGGAAGGTGTCCCTGCCCATGGCAGGGGCTTGGAACTGGATGAGCTTTAAGGCCCCTTCCAACCCAAAACAGTCTGGGATTCTGTGATTCTATATTTTGGGTTTATTTCTCAGTATCCTACTCTGATTAATCAGTAACAAATTAAAAATAATTTCCCCAAGTCGAGCCTGTTTTGCCCATGATGGTAACTGGTGCATAATCTCTCCCTGTTCTTCTCTCAGTGCTCAAGACTTTCACTCTATCTTCTCTCCCCTGTCCAGCTGAGGAGAGCAGAGAGAGTGGCTTTGGTGGGCACCACGCATTCAGGCAGGGTCATCCCACCACAGTGAGTAGCTGCACACCAGTAATAAAGGAACAAGCTACCCCAGCTTTTGTAAATCCAACGCATCCACCATATGAAAGGCTAGAGCCCAGTTTCACCTCAGCATGCAAACAAAATGACAGCACTTTAAAACTGACAGGGTGCCTAAAATCACTGCTATTTCCTCTACATATCATTTTCCACAGTTTGCTAAAACATAGTACAAAACAAAAAGACAGCGAACCTGATCCTGGTCACTAGGCATTACCAAAGTCAGGGGTAAACCTGTTTTAAGTCATGCTAGCAATTTACAGCTAGAAGATGAGAATCAGTAACATCATTTGTGCTATCTTCTTACAAAACACATCACAAAGTTTCAGGGTAACTCATTAACTTCTCCCAGAATGAGACCCTGAAGATTACAACCAGTAACTATCTATCTTCTGCACTACCATGAATACCAGTATGCTCCCTCAGAGTTAATATTTCTAACAATTAATCAGCTAAAACAACCCAAGAAATCAATGGCTTTGCTGCCCTCCTCCAGTTTATATACCACCTACTACCATGACTTTGTGCCAGCAATTCTAGTGATCTAAGAGATTTAAGAAAACCTCTGCTTCAGACAACTAATACCACTTCAGGGGAAGAGATGCTAAAATTTGATACAGTTTGCTTGATGCCAAAAAGTATTCAGCATTTTAACAAAAAAAATCTAGGCCTGTAACACACTCCCTGTTCCAAAAAGGAAAAAAAATCCATAAGTTTTGTGGTACAGCTAAAATAAAAACGCTAGAAACCTAACATTTTCCTGTGCTTAAAAATATATTTTGGAAATGTCTATGAAGTAGATTGAAGTAATACTCTCATCTGAATCATTTAAGCAACAGGTTACAGCTCTATTGATCTCCATTTCAGTATTATGCCAGAAGACAGCGATTAAGATAAGCAAAAAGCACTTATTTTTTGCAGCAAAAACCAACGGCATCAGCATCAACACTTCCTTTGGTAAATAAAGGTAAAGGGAAATGTGACAGAAGTCATGTAAAAGGAGTGACAAAGAAAGCTAGAGATGTGGCCATACCGACTGTCTGTGTGCTGAGGTCACAGTAAGGAAATAGGATGGTCAAACAACCAGCATTCCTTTTGTAGATGGATAGAATAGACAAAATGAAATCAAAGTGTCCCTGTCGTGGTTTAAACCCAGCCGGCAACTTGGAACCACGCAGTCGCTCGCTCACTCCCCCCCTTTTCCTTCCTCCCCCCGCTCCCGGAGGGATGGGGAGGAGAATCGAAGGAATGTAACTCCCACGAGTTGAGATAACAGCTCTCCAGTAACTAAGGTATAATACAAACCACTACTGCTACCAATAATAATGATAAGAGGAATAACAAGGGAAAAAGACACAACCGCTCACCACCCGCCGACCGATACCCAGCCCGACCCGAGCAGCGATCTGGGCCTTCCGGGTAACTCCCCCCAGTTTATATACTGGGCATGACGTGCTGTCGTATGGAATACCCCTTTGGCCAGTTTGGGTCAGGTGTCCTGCCTTTGCTTCCTCCTGGCTTCCCCTCCTCTCTGGCAAAGCATGAGACTGAGAAAGTCCTTGGTCAGAGTAAACATTACTGAGCAACAACTAAAAACATCGGTGTTATCAGCATTGTTCCCAGACTGAAAGTCAAAAACACAGCACTGCACCAGCTACTGAGAAGGAGAAAAAATGACTGCTGTAGCTGAACCCAGGACAGTCCTGCAAGAAGGAAGCAGCAGAACATCAACAGTTTACAGCATTTTTTAAAAATATAAAACAAATTAAAAAAAAAAAAGTAAATTTTTGAAGTAACTGAATTTTTGAAGTAATATGATTTTTTTTAATCTAACCGTGTCTCCAATATTGCATAAGCAGAATTTTCTGCACCAGTTATTGCCTGGTTCAAACTGATTTCTTCAGTTCATTTACACTGGTCAAAGCTTCATGCTTTGAAAACACCTGCTTGCAAGAAATTCAGAAATTCTGAGTATCTAGGTGCCTGTCAGCTCCTTGTTGGTGCAACTAATGGGAACTGACTGTGCTTCAAAGTTACGACAATACAGCCAAGTGACAAACAAGTTTTCACTTTGTTGAAAGTATTTACTTAGCTAACTTAAGAGTTATGCTGATCATGTCCTACACAACACTTTGTATGTTCTGACTGATGGCAAATCAGGAAGAACTGAGGAACTTCTAAGCAAAAACAGTTATACAGCTCCCTTCATCTCATTCTATTCTATTTTTCTTATTCCCTGAATAAAAGGGCAGGTGTATAATGTAAATCCCTTTCAATAGCAATATAAAAGAACATGCTGGGATTTTAAGTATTATGGAAATATGCGGAAATTATCAGCAGCATATTATATGAACTAATAATATGCTTTTTGATTAAACATGTATGTGTTTTGGATGGGACTGGCTAATTTGTTAAAGCTCATCATATAACAGATATTTCCCACAGACAAGACATGATCATTTGTAATGAATGTGAAAAGCCACAACTGTTGTTGTGAAGCTTTTGAAGCAGCTAAAATGTACTAATGAACCATAAATTCGTATTTTACATACGTGCTCTTTATCACACAATGGCAACAGCACATGCATACTAGTCTGAAATGTCTCAATTACAGAGAATTATTAATTCAAGCTTATTTCTCTGGGATAAAGACATTTCTGAAGTTAGCATTAATCCCATACATATGCACGCATTCTTGTATGTTGGTATGCTCTGAATATGACTGTTGAATTTATACTGCCAAGAAATAGACTGTGGCTGAATAAAGTACATAAAAGATTCCACCTTATTCCTGAGCTTTTTGGCTATCACTGAAAGACCTATTTTTAATCTGCTTATTAAAGAAAACCCTTAAGAATCACTAGTAATACTGACCATTTTTGTCTGCAGAATAATGGGAATATTTTTGCTGACATCTGTATGAATTGTTTGATTATGTTTTAAAGCAACCAAAAGCAAATGCTCATTTTCAGTATCAAACTAATGACTGTCAACAGCTTGCTACACTTCCCTCTGAAAATGTAATGAACAGATGTAGAAATAATTACAAGAGGTGTAAGCATGTTAACATTTTTAAAGTTTTGGTTATCAGAAGTACACTTGAAATCACTTTTTTCACTTGAAGCACTGACTCTGGCAGCAAAGGAAACCAAACAAATGGACAAAGCAATCAGAAGAGATTCCACCAAGTAGCTCCTCCTTCCATCTGTCTCCATATTCTAGTTTGGGACGGAAAACTCAGTTTGCAGCCACTTACTCATTCAAATCTACTATAAAATGTTACTTTTGCGGCACCACTTACAGACTACGATAGTAAAGCAAACAGAAAACAAAAGCAAATAATCCCTTCTCCACCATCATTATAAATTTATTCTTGAATAAAGCAATCACAACCTCCTTCCCAGTTTTGCCACAATTCATCTTGGCCTCCCCACCCTCCCCCCATGTTCTTATCCTCCTTTGTTATATCACAAATTAAAAGCTCTTATCTGTGAAAAGCTACTACTGTAATCACGCCACATCCTTCCAGCATTATCAGTGTTTCTTAGAGACAGAATAGCTCACCTACATTGTAAGCACGGGAATTCAAACTGTAAGCTTTTCAAGGACTGAAGAAAGTCTTTGTTTTCATGTACAAGTAAGGGCTGCTAATTCTTTGCTGCATTTTGCGTCTCATTTTTCCTTTTATCCTTTAAAGTACACTGCCTCAACCTCCTTTAATGGGTTGTGTCACAGGTTTTTTGAAAGCCAAAATACATTTTACCACTTTTTTTTCCCCTCGTATTGCACTGCTTTGATAAATTCAAATCTTTTTAATCTACTATTGATGAGCAATTTTTTGTAGAAGAGATATGTTTAAAACTACTATATTTTGTATTTTGAGTCTTGAGTTGTAACTAGAGTTTGTTCAAGATCAAAAGTACCAAAATATAAGTCCATTGTATTCAAAAATACCTATTTTTGCCCAGCACTCCACTATAGATTCTGCTTTTAGCTAAACACAGTTTTGCCAAGAATTCAGCAGGTTTGACACTTAGATTTTACTCTCTGAATGAAGTGATTTGTCACAGCTTCTTGGTTTGCTCTGGAACCACTTCTTTTAGCACTTTTTTTGCTGACAAAGCTTCTTCATTAACCCAGGAAATAGCACGTCTAGAGGAGGTCCTTCTCCAACAGCTTTCATGGTGGAGCCTAGTGCTGATAGACCCCTGTGTCCTCACCAGTGGCTGTACAGTCCTCTGCAGGAAGACAAGAACTTCCCTGACTACCACAGGTGCCTTTTCAGGAGGAGCTGGTTGGTGAAGATGAATGGAGGGATGGGTTGTATATAACTCCCTTCTGAATAACATCACAGAGGAGATCAGGAATAAATTAAGTAGGTATGCTAGATTAGATAAATCAAAGCACTTCTGATTTGACATACCTAATTAAAACTGAAAATGCACACAATGATTAGGGTATTCCTACTGCCTTACCTTCAGAAATACCATTTGCAACACAGAATAAAGAAACATTCTACCTAGTTTAAAATAAAACAAAGCTATTTTCTACAAAACATACTCAGATTTCTGGAACAGGTTTCTCAGGGACATGGTGGATGCACGACCCTTGGAGACACTCAAGGCCAGGCTGGATGTTCTGGGCAACCTGTTCTAGTTGAAAATGTCCCCGCACATTGCAGGGAGTTGGACTCGATAATGTTTAAAGCTCCCTTCCAACACAAACTATTCTATGATTCTACGATTTCTAACCCATACTTTTGGCTGATCAGCAGCAAACTACACAAATCATTCAACAAAAGTAGCCTTAACCCTGCAGACATGTAATCAGATGCACACGTATCTGAATACAACCAAACAAAAGGGACTACTAACCCTCTATAACTCCACAGCACTGTGCTCTTCTTATGCTTTTATTTGTGCAAAAATTGATATTGTGAACTACCATTTCAGAAAACCAACAACATGAAAACATTTAGGCACAACATGGTTGCAACATCCAGTATAAAAGGAAGCTCCTTGTCTGTCGGAGGAAAAGCATTGTCTAAATACATTATCTGAATTACCTTGCCTTTACAGCCTATAAAAATTAGATCCTTACTTATGCAAGCCTGAAAGCTGTGTTACAGAAAAATAATTTATTACTGACTGTGTATCGTTACCTGGGTTATCTCTATTAAAGCATAATAAAAAGCTTTATTTTCTGGTAGTCGGAAATAATTTGCTTTCCAGAAGCAAGAGACATAAACTAGGAAGAATTGTTTTTGACATGTTCCCAGCACAAAACTTCTCCAGTTAAACCAGTACTATTGAAATGTACTGGAAGTACCTTTCCAGAAGTATCTTTCCTTGCTGCATGGAAACTAATAACAGTACCAAAGACGGCCACATGAGTTTTCAATATAGTATCAGAAGCATAATTACCCACCAGGGACTTCAGCTGAACAGGGCAAAGGCATTTGAAGGCAGCAATTATCATTAAGATCATTCTGGTTTGAAGAAAATGCTTCCAAAAACTGGAAGTTGAATTAATCTTAACCTATATTCAGGTGAAGTCTACATTCAAAAGCACAGAGCAAGATTCTCCAGAAGTGAAGGTTTCATAGCTTCTTAACAAGACCAAGAGTGTCAACTGTTCTTGTGGCTTTAAAGGCATTTTCATTCATTATTTTTACCAGTCTTTGCATGATTTTTAGCAGCTGGTCACAGAAAAGCTTCCTACTAACAAGAGTTAAACTGGTATGTCCAGAAATTGTTCAACCAAACTCCAGTATAAGTAATGGAACAAATGATGGCAAAAAAGAATCTGCTAGAAAAAACCCCAACTTGCAATGAGAAGGACAGCAAAGTGCTAACCATGCTATTTTTGCTGTTCACAGGAAAAGCATAAAAACATGTACGGAATGGGTATTAGTTCTGATAGGTTTATGCACCTTTTTCCCCCTAAAAAAACCCCACAGCTTTACAGCTATTCTTTTGTTCATGGAAGCCCTTCATTCAATAGACGCATCTACTGCATAATCTTTGATACAAAAATGAGATGCAAGGTAAAGACCACAGACGCATTTTCTACAGTCATCTATCCAGCTCCAGAATAAACCCCTACCATCATAACTAATCACAGGCCAGAGTAATTACACCAGTAATAATAAGGCATATATGAACTATTATCATACTTATAAACTCTCATTTCAAGAAACTCTACGCAGAATGGAGATAACGAAAATAGCTGTCATCTTTCAGGAGGCAACTGATCACCTGAATTTACACTATGAAAAAAATCTCGGTCTCTTCCTTAATGCAAATAGTGCTATTAACAGAAAAATCATCAGTCACTACTCTCAAAAGATTAATTTGTTTTAGTGTCTTGGAGTAAACTATGAGAATCAGCACAGCAATTGACAAATTTTTGCAAACTAAATAATATGTGCACACCTGCAAAGCCAGCATCATTACAATGGGAGAAGCTAAATGTGGGTGGGCAATACCAGAAAATTAAGCTGAAGATTCATACACAGTCAGCACCACTGAAATAAACATTCCCATCAATTCAAGTCTTGTGACAAAGCCTTAACTTGGTTCCAACAGGCCAGTTCTGCCAAAGTGACAGCACTTGTGACAGGCTAACATGGCCTTCCTTTCAGCATCTGTTTTTCACATCACCTACACTTTCCACATCTTTGTGAAGCACATAAATCTTGTGAAATAACACATCCTCCCTGGAAGACCCTATGGACATTACGAGACTCCATCTTACAGCTGTCCCAGGGGACAACAGCTGGTAAAGGATCCAGGAGAAACTGAAAGGACAGCCTGCCATAAATCCGGGCTGTTGACCAGTAGCATCTGCTGAAGTCTTTCATCTCAGGCCAGAGCTGCAGGCAGAGACCTGCTCTCCCAGCACAGGCACACTGACCTTCCACTGTATACAGAGGAAATTGACCTTTGACGTTTTTGTCACTTAGCGTCACATGGAATCCCATGACAGGAGAGGGAATGCCAGTTCCACAAGATAGAATAGAAAATAAAGAAATAAGCACATCAACTGACTGCTACCTACCGATTTTCAAGGACAAGTGAGGTCAAGGACTTTGAGAAATGAAGTGCTCTGGCTCAAGCTGCAGCTGGAGAAGGAACCAGTTTATCCCAAGAGTCACTCCTCCTAAAGCATCAGTCTTGGACATGCTAGCTCCAGGTTTGCCTCATTCACTACTGCTGACCAGGAAGTTCTATCATCGAAGTGGACTGGCACATGCCCAAACACAGCAGAGCAAGGAGAAGAATTGATTTTCTTCTACAAGCAGACAGATAATTAGAGGCACCTCAAATGTAAATGAGATCCAGAAGAGATACTTTCTTTGCACCATTACTGATACACTTCCTTTGCCATAGCTATATGTGCAACCTGGTTGCACATACAGCCTCCTGGGTTAATTTCTTCAAGCAATATTGTTAAGCAGAATGGGAATTACTTTGAAACTCAAGGTAATTTGGTCAAATATGCTAAATAAGAAATAGTATGCAAAACATTCCTAGAGCAAATTTTATTACCATATTATTTATCTTACTTATGAAAAAAAGTTACTTATAAGCTATCTTATCCCATGGGAATGTGAAGCTGATTACTGGCCTCAGTTTTTAGTTACCATAAGTATCAAGAGCCTTGATAAATTGGAGAGTAAGACTTTAAAATACATTTAGAGCATAAAATAAAACCCTGTAAGTTAATTAAAGGACTTTTTCATGACCCTTTCTCCTTTTTCAACAGCTATTTTCAGTTTTAGGGGTGACTCAACACTTCTTCCCATTCTACTCAGCACTGGTGAGGCCACATCAAGCATGCCAAGGTCCCCTGGTATGAGAGAGATACAGGCACACCACATATTTAGACGACCCTGCTCTAGGCAAGACGGTTCAACTGGGCTGTCTCTAGACATCCCTGCAAACCTTGGCTATTCTGTGATTTTCTATCACTTTGAAATAGAACCATAGAATAGTTAGGGCTGGAAAGGACCTTAAGATCATCTACTTATCATAATAAATAAGCGTAGGCTGACCTCAGCTATCTTTCCTCAAAGTGCCATTTTGCTTTCTGCTGCTGGTTGGACTGAGATGATAGCGCTGTTCTTAGCATTCAGAACTACCACCCTCTTCACCCCTTAAGAGCAGAGTATGTCCAACATACCAAGATACGCATAAACCCTGAACACTTCAAAAACAATCCTGGCATTTATGCTGCGCTGCTCACATACGTTGCAACTTAAATCCTTCCCCTGCACATTCCAGTCTTCTTCTGTGAAAGAAATGCATTATTTTCAAAGGTAGAGCAAGACATATTGTGTATGACTGTACAAAGATGAAGTTGCTTCCTGCATGCACTTTAGAGTGCATTTATTTGTGATCTCAAAAACCACAAGAGTATAATCTTAGGAAAAAAAAAAAAAACCAAAAAATCACTTTTTTAAGCAGAATAAATGAAAACACTCTTGCAACAAATTCGATCTGACTTTCATCTGTGCAGAATTATTCAGCTCCCAACACAAGCAAAAAGAATGAGCAGTCCTGCGCCATTTTCATTTTAAGACAATTATTGGAAGTTACATGGTCTGTCTCAGCACATTTTTGCAAGTATGCACGCACTTGCACTCACAATGCATGCACTAAGTAAATGAGGAAATAAAAGCAGTCTGCGAGAAGATGAAAACACACTGAAAATACAAAATCACACACTTTTTTTCTGTCCAAATCAAACCTTAAATTCCTAAAACAATCACAACTGTGAATCATTAAGATAATGTCTGCTTTTCCTTCCTCTATTTTTTCCAAAGACTAAGTCTCAGGCAGATGCAGCACTACGCTAGTTTGTGACAGTTAGTGCTTCTATCATCTCTAGAGAAACTTGCAATGTCATGCACAAAAATCCTCGCTCTTGCCTGAAGAGTGCAGAATTGCCCTGCAAGTTGTGTCAAACATGGCACATGAAGGATAACTCAAGTGGGAGCTAAAGACAGGTGTCACATCCATATCAAAGATGATGTGTGAACAATTAGCTGTCTCCATTTCAAAACGAGACAAATACCTGAAGCCAACACACATGCAATATGCATCATTCCCTCAGAAAAAAATCAACTCTAGTCATTGTATTTAAAAATACACTGTCCATATCTTCACAACCGAAGACCACACTCAAATAGTCCTAACTTAGTTTTCCATATTATTAATCATAATCAATTATATACATAAATATATATGTACTTTATGTAATCCAGGTTATTCAGAGGTAGTTTTATATTTAAGTTATATGACGAAGTTATATTTTAAATTTCATGAAATATAACTACCAGAACATGGCATTTGAATTATTCTGAATTAATTTTAAAGCAAATACAGCAATAGTGTCGCTAGCTGTAAAACAACACTAAACTGTTTCAAAGAGGAACTTCCTTACTGCTGGTGGTACTCAAAGGTCAAAAGACCAATAATACTGGTTTGTTAAACACAAATGGCAAAAAAATTTCAAAAAGAAGACTCAAATTTTACAGAACAAGGGTAGACATACTTGACCATGTGCTGCCTAAATATTTAGATATGCTCAACTGCTATTAAGGAATGATGGTGTCTTACAGCCACAAAATCCATAGAATTCCACAAACTACTCAGCAGAAGGCAGGTATCCAAGAGCAATTTAAAAGGAAGAGTGACAGTTTTCAAACCACCAAAATCGTAAGTAACTAAATTAACAAGATTCTTCTGTTAACATGGAGAATTTAGGAAAGAGATTACAACAGTGGGATTTCAGAAAATCTTCTGTATTGCCAGCTACTGCAGACAACAGTCTGCCAGTGCCTGATGCTTCTGTCCATGTGGTTTTATATACTCTAAACCGAAGAAACAGTTTTCCTCATTCTCTATTATCCACTTATGGCATGTAATTTCCATGAAAACCAAGCATTTAATTATTTTCAAAACAGAGTTCTAAATTACCCACATTTTAAAGCAGGATGCATATAATACCATACCTGAGCATGTCAGACTTTATAAAAAAAACCCCAATTTCCTACCTTACCAGGTCCAAATTGAGAAGTTCCTCCAGCTTTCACCTATCTAAAATAGTATTACCCAAGTGAGTTTAAATAGCCTTCACAAAGATACCTGCAAATCTGGATTAGCCTTCCAGGCTGGCAGCTCCTCAGTACTGCTCACCTCCAGCTGGTAGCAGGAGCTCTGTGAAAGCATCATTTGACTGCTGCTGTGAACTGCAGCTACTCAGAATGAAAGTAAGAGAAGTCTTGATACATGAATATGTTTTAACACATATTCAGGGGAAATGACTCAACTATCTCCACTTCTTTAAACATTGAAAGCTGCTTCCTTCCCCCACCGCCACTGCAGGAGATGCTGTAAGCTGAAGTGTTCTAAAGTTTATTTATTTAATATTGGTGTGAAAGAAATTTTTTTATTTAACTGTTGCACATTAAACTAACTGTTGCACATTAAACCCTACACTGACTTTTTTTCAAATACTATCTTGCGCAGAGCAGTATTAAACTTAAGTATTTGTTGTAATAAATGCATATATAAGAATTTCATGAAAATAAAAAAGAACACATACTTTCTATCCTAATATATTAATTCTGAAAATATTTTGAGATTTAAAAGCAGTATTCAGATACCACCTGATAGTCATCTCACAAAATTTTAGAAAAATCCTTTTTGGCTATTACAGAAAGATATGAAATAGAAATTGAGATAATAAGGAAGTGGTAAAAATGTAGATTTAATCCAACTGAGTTTCAATATGCATTCCACAACTGGATACACATTGTTATTTGTTTGTCATATGAACCTGTCCAGTCCTACATACCTTTAGGATGACAATTTATTTCTTCCATCTCTATTCCCTGAAGAAAATCTTTAATTTAGCTTGAATCTTGAATACGGGAAGAGAAATGGCTTTCCTCAAAATCTATATATCTCTTTGACTTTTACTTATTTCCATTCCTTTAATATCCCTGTGTATCTGACTGCTTTTGATCTATGGGGTTTCAGTTTTCTGGGATTCACTTTCTCTGCAGTAAACATTAATATTCCATGGCCAGTGAGAAACCAGAAGCATTTGGATATGAGGATTTTCTCTTCCTGGGCCTCTCAATTCCACAAGGATGCCATGCGTGCAATCGCTCCAGGAATATGGAAGTCTAGATTTAAACCCAGTGGTGTGATTCTGAAATACTAGTAATAAACTTTATCAATAATCAGAAAACACACAGCAGACTGCAGCCAAGCACAAAAACCACATTTCTCACAAAGTTGTATTTTAAACATTGAAATAACGGATTTAATACATATCATTAATGGCTGTAATGAAACACCATTAGGAATTCCAGATTCCTCCCTCAAAAGCACCTTGCAACAAAGCAGAAGAGTTGGTGGAGTTAGTTATCTCATATCACATAGTGGCCAACTTGCACACTAGACTTGATTAGAATGTTCCACCTTTTTCTCAATTCTAGTTTAGTTTATCACTTCAAAATGATTGAGTTAAACATGCTTTTGGCATTCATTTGAAAACAAAGAGTAAAAATCACTCTAAAGAAAAAAGAGCACATCAGAATCACTTGCCTGAGGAAGGAGAACATGACTACGGGGTCTGACAGACCTGGATGTGAGACAACACACTGAAATAGCAGAAAACATCAGAAATGGGTGCAGTGAAAAACTCAGAAAGTTACCACTCCCATGGCATGAAGAAAGATCATACATGTGACACATATATGACTTGAATATGACCACATATATGACGCCATCAAAATCTCCATGCCAAAAGGTGAAGATAACTTACGTTTTGCAGACTTCACTCTACCAGCACCCAGAAGTAATCTAGGAAAACAGATTAACAAGGACTAAAGCATCCCCTTTTTGTCCTAAAAAACACATTTTCCCTAAATTGGTAAAGTTTTATTTTAAAAAACAATAGGGAGTGGTGGCTTTGATATTAAGATAAGGATCTGAGCAGCTTTTGTGGCTTCAGACACATGCACCTGCCCTTGCCCATACCATTTAATCCCTCTATGCCTCATTTTTGACCACTGGAAGCAGCGTAGTAATTCTCCCTTCCTTCGCAGTTGAACAGCAGAGCACTCAGATGCGCCTTCAAGGGGGTCCACGAAAGGAATAGCAACATTCCTTACCTCCATGACCACAGTTCTAGAGAACAATAAGCATGTATGTTTCTGTTCTTATTTAACAGCAATTTCCAAAGACCTCGTGTTTTCCATAGGAGAAAAGTAAGCAATGGAGACTAAAACACTACAGAAAGAAGAAAAAGTGTAAGCCACAGGTTTTTTAAAGCAGTGTCATCTATCACTGCTGTCTGCCTTCAAAGCAGTAAACCCCATTTGCTCCAAACTGATAAATACTAAAAGACAGGTACTTACATATAGCCAAAATCCCTCTGGGAAGAGCTCTCTGCAGAAGTGGCTTAAAAGATGGTGAAACAACCATCGTTTTCCCTAATGATGAAAGAAATCACTTTGCTACTCAAGACCACAAAAACATGCTAGAACAGGGATGCTGCTGATGGGTACCCAGCTTAATGAGCCCCTTAGACTTGTGGATAGAACAGGGAGATGGAGATCACCGAATTTTTCACCAGGTGCACTGTTGGTAAGGTATCCCCTTCTTGACTGATACCCCCCAAACTTTCTATCATCTGCCAGTCCCAACATCCACTCTCCTGGGACCTCATACTGAGGGCTTCCCCCAAAGCAACTGATAACTTCCCTTGAATGCCAGAAAAGGCACAAAGAAAGTGAAGGACGGACTGAGAAATAGCATCCAGAGTGCGCAAATGGATGCCTGGATGAAAAGACATGATCCTGAGCACCCCACCAACACACAGACTCAACGGTGTGCGTCTCCCACAAAGAAAGTCTTTTTTTGGATTTCTTTTTCTGTTGTTTTCATTATGTGTCCCTCTTCTTAGTTTCTGAAGGGTCCTGATTATATACTGTTGCACTAACAAATGTTTTGCAAATTTGTATTTTGAAATCCTATTACATCAGATGAGAAATCAGTTATTTGGAAGGGTCAAGAGGAATCACAGCTCTCAGCTATGAGAATTAAACAGCAGACAATGGACCTGTGAGACTGTAGAGTGTTTAAAAAAAATGCACTTTCTGCTGAAGCTCACATGCCAATAAGCACACACTGTGAAACACTTTCTACAGCATCCATGTATGCATTTCAGTTAAGATTACTTTTCTGCTTAAACAGTTATCTGGAAGGTCCTGCAGGGTCCTGCATTTGCAACAGAGCAATTCCAAGCATAAACACAGGCTGGGCAGAGACTGGATTGGGAGCAGTCCTGAGAAGAAGGACGTGGGGGCATTGGGTGTTGAGAAGCTCCAATGAGCTGACTTCAGTGTGCACTTGAGCCCAGAACCCCACCATGTGCTGGGCTGCATCCCTGGAGATGCTGCAATGGCTGGAGCAGCTCTGCTCTGGAGACAGGCTGAGAGAGCTGGGCTGGTTCAGCCTGGGGAAGAGAAGGCTCCTTAAGGGCAGACCTTAGAGCAGCTCCAGTGCCCAGAAAGGGGCTACAAGAAACCTGGAGAGGGCTTTGGACAAGGGCCTGTAGGGACAGGACAAAGGAGAATGGCTTTAACCTGACAGAGGGGAGATGAGATGAGATCTTAGGCAGAAGTTCTTCCCTGTGAGGGTGGTGAGGTGCTGGCACAGGTTGCCCAGAGAAGCTGTGGCTGCCCCATCCCTGGCAGTGTTCAAGGCCAGCTTGGACGGGGCTTGGAGCAACCTTGGTCTAGTGGAAGGTGTCCCTGCCCATGGCAGGAGGTTGGAACTAGACAAGCTTTAAGGTCCTTCCAACACAAACCAGCCTTTGATTCTGTGATGAAAGGATTACAAGGAAGGTCATATAAGGGAGGCCGAGAGAGCCAGGTCTGCTCTGCTTGGAGAAGAGAAGGCTTGGGAAATCTTAGCTAAGGGTATAAATATCAGACAGGGTGAGTATGGAAGATGGAGTCATGCTCTTCTCTGCAGAGCCCAGAGTCAGGACAAGGAGCAATGTGCACAAACTGAAATACAGTTTGTATCTGAACATGAGGAAAAAAGGTTTTTACTGTGAGGGTGGTCAAACAGCAGACAAGGTTGTCCAGAGATGTTGTGAAGTCTCCACCCTCATTCAAAACTTTGGACACAGTTACAGGCAGCCAGCACTAAATGACCCTGTTATGAGCAGGCTGGGCAAAACAATCTCAAGAGTTCCCTGCAAACCTCAGCCACTTGTGCTTCTGTGAAAACCTTTGCTTTTTACCTGACAATGTTAAAAGGAAAGAACTGTTTGGGAAACCAGTGAAAAGAATCTCATTTTCCAAGATACTTTACACTAACAGTCTTCCTACATTTGCCAATTAAATAATTACCAATACTAGATTAACTTAAAGAACCATATAGGAAAGGTTAATTAAAAAAGAACAAACAAAACCAGCCAAAAAAACAAATAATAAAACCCCCAAACAAGCAAAATAAACCCAACAGGAGATCCAGTGAAAATCCATATCAAGAAAAGAAGTAAGAAATATCTATTATTATTTTCTTACAAGCTACTCAAGTATTTGTTTTCATGTTCTCTAAACTCTACACAGATTGTTTTGCAAACAGATGTGCACAATAATATGAACAGTATGCACAAAAAATGTAACAAACTAGATTATTTAACACTATTTATTTAACTAGGTTATTTAAAGAAAATAATTTAGAAAATTTAATCTTTTAAGTGACTGATTTGATAAAAATGACAGGATAATGCATTTTCTTGCTCCATAAGGTAGTCTGAAGTTTCTCATTTCAGCTGAACAGGCTCCTGTGCACCAGAATTACCACCAGCACCATTTACAGACACATACACATTGTTCCAGCACTCACCACATTACTCATATTCAGAGCTCAAAGGCTTGTTCCTAAACCATGTGCTATAGAAGCCATTAGCCTCTGCTGTGAACATGTACAATGACTTACATATTTGCCCTGCTTTATTTATGATTATGTTTCTGAAGCAGCTTTGTCAGTCTAAAGGTATAAATGATCAAAGGGTAGGTAAGTTTAAGGCCAAGGGCAGAATCTGGATTTGGTAATCTGATAAAATTAAACCTGCCGCAGTGTAAGGTTAGCCCATCACATTCTGTTATAAATAGTTTTAATGCAAAAGATGACCTAAGTTGTTCAATAAAGGAGATAATTTTTATTACTGGTTTATTTGCTATTTGACCTACACTGGTTTAGACTTCACTATTAATTTTTAGTACTATGTTTTAAACTTTTGAAGAGTAAATTCATAAATCAGAAAGTTTTGTCAACTTGAAACACCAACTTCCATGTCAAATTATTTTGGTTTTTTTATTTGGCAAAAGGATAGCATCTATGACAATGAAATACTGGTGGAACACTTATATGTCAAAAATAACGTAAGTTGAAATCATCATGTCCTCTTCTTAGTCCTCAGCAATTATTCTTCTAGATTTCTAAATTCCCTGATTAGTACACTAACCTCTGAAGATCCTGCATTGACATTTGACTTTTGCCATACTTTAAGAAAGTCAATCTAAAAGCAATTGTATGCTTTCATTTCTTATAGAAAGGGAAGCAAATAAGTATAACCCATAGATAAAGCTGTCTCCTCAGGAGATTTGTTCTTGGAGTCAAATGGAAATGTAATTTCTCTCCTTCCCACTAGACCTACTCTTTTCACAGCTCCTGTTAACTTCAAGGGTATGCAGTTTACAGAAGAGAGAAGCAGGTAAAGCAACAGCACGTTCTTCCTGAAGAGCAAAATGAAGTTTTGCTTCAACTAGAAAATACGTAAGCTATGCCAACATAAACACATTACAGACAGATGCACTCTAGAAAGAGTCATGATGTCCCAAGTTACCCGGAAGCAAAGCAAACTAAACCATCTTCTCTTTCATTAAAAAAAAAACAACAAAAAAAAAAGAGTGCACTTCTTCCTTTAAAGCACTGTTGAATCATGCAAATGCAAAATGCATTCAGAAGCATTTAAAAGTTAGGTCCGAATAAGGCAATCATAGAATCACAGAATATTTGGGTTGGAAGGGACCTTCAAAGGTCTTACTCCCTTGCAATGAGCAGCGACATCAACTAGACCAGGTTGCCCAGAACCACATCCAGCCTGGCCTGGAATGGTAAGAGCTAATGGAGTTCTACTTACTTATTTCTCTTTTTAAGAATACATTTACTTATTCTCAATTAGTAATTACAGTTTCATGGCTCATGCATAACGGAAGATGACTATAATATTTATATCAATTCCTGGAAATATTCCTCCAGATCTTTTTGGATTACATATATGAAAACTCCTTTTAGAGCTTCATTACAGAATCACTTTTCATTCATGTCTGTGATACAACTGAATACAACTTTAGGTGATTTTGGTTAGACTACAGACTTCTTTTATAAACCAGGCAATCTGCTTAAGGGTGCCCACACACAGCGCAACACCATGCATGCAGAACCTGGCTCCAAAATCCAGAGTTTAGCTCTGGGCACAGATGAGCAACTCCATGCTAACACACATATAAATGCCTTGGGGACCTTTAAAATGTTATTTTATTATGCCAGTTCTTGATGATCTATGAAGTTCTATAGTGACATATAATTGATGGGAGCTAATTGAGGACAATACATTTTTTATATTCTCCCACAAACACACTCTCAGTCCCATGCAAACAGGGTTAGTAGCTCTTTTTATATTTCACACAAATGGGATAAGGCAGTTCTTATCAGCTGAATGGTTTGGCAGCATATCTGGCAGAATTCACATCCTGGGGTTTTTTTCCTGCCTGCTGGCTTAGAATACTTCTAACACAATATACTGGACATGTTTCTTGTAACTTCCTTTGGGTAAATCTCTTCTATTTCTTTTGCCAACCTTAACATCTTTCAAATCATGAGAACTCTTCGGAGCAGAAAGATAGCAGCATGACAGGCAAAGCTATCACAGATCTTAATACTTATTTCACCTATTGAATAGAAATTACAGCTCTCTTCCCCTAACTCAAGAGCTGCCTAACTATTTTGTAGGGGATTTGACAGTCAGACCCACAGGTTTTCACTTGGTTGCACAAGTCACAGGATTTTACCCTGAAGACCTGAAAAACTCAGGTTGCTCTTAGTAAACTAAGTGGAAACGACAGTTAAAACACAACAGCACAAACTGAGAGTAAAGCCATACTCTTTCCATATTACAAACTACTTAACTTTTTTAAATTTCTGGTCTGTTCCTATCACCTGTAAAACACATCTGTCAGCTCAGCTGAGTAAGAAAGTACTCAGAGATCACACAATAAAGACCTGTTAGAATACTTACGGAAAAGGAACTCCTGGTAAAGAATAAACCCCAATGTTCATTCAGAATTTATGGATGTTACTGTATTTACCCAAATGAAAGATGAACATTGTAGTCAAACTTCTAGGTCTATAAACTTAATCTTGCATAGTACTGATTCTCCATTTTCAAAATCACAGTTTTGAAATGCATTCTGAAATGCAGCTGTAACCCAACTGGAACTTCCAGTATCTAATGTATGAAGATAGGGTTTGCATATAGAGAACCACAGGATACAGAAATGTTTAAAACATACATGCAAACACCTGCAATTCTGCTGATGATTTCTTCTTTCTGATAGCCAAATGCCTGGTTAACAAAGTACCCATTAAAGATGTTGTGGAAAAGAATCTTGTACAACGTCTTGCATTTTACCTAATTCAAAAAAACCATTAAGGATTTTGAAATAAGTAGTTATTCCTGTAAATGAGAGACTATCCACTTACAGTTAGGAACTTACATCTTAAGGGTATTTAGCATTTATGTATTAAGGGAGATACCATCTTACTAAATGCCAATGGAATTTAAGAAAAAGCTGTATAAACTATCTCAGTTTGGATTTGCAGCCCTGGTGCAATGTAACTGCTGAAGACATGAACATGGTATTAGCAGACTCTTGAGAACTGAGACTGGTTCTTTATTTTAGCCACTAAAAATGTACAATATATTTCCATAGCCACCATGGGCAGTTTCTGTGTCTGTACAGTTCTTTCTTTTCTACTGGTTAAAAATACCTTTTTTTGACAAACATTCTGTCTTAATGGCACAGTTCAGACGTCAACTGAACTCAGGTGACACTGAACAGATGTCAGTTTGTTATGACAGATGTCTGGTTATAACAGAAACCTAAATTAAGAGAGAAGGAAGAAGACCAGAGAGTGACATAACACGGGACAGTTCCGCTACAAAAAAACCAGACATACAGGAAAAAAGGAAAACTAGGAAAATTAAAAAAAAAAAAAAAAAAGGACGTTTGTGCGGAACTAGAATAGCCTTGTAGAATATACCATGTCCCTAACATCAATTGCACTGCTTATAAACTTAAGACGACTATGTTTCCAGGACAGATTAACCAAACACCTCAGAAAGCACAAATATCTCATTCACCTAAGATGCCTCTTTGTGTAATCTTGACTTTAAAAAGGGTTGCCCTTTCCTATAAAGCAGTCTTCTTCAATACATCAAAGACATGACCACCATGAAAGTGTTCCAGTTAACCTTCAGGACTTTCCTTTTATAACAGCCACAATGAAAAGGATGAAAGCTGGAACACAGCCACTAAACAGAAAGGGACACAAGACTCGTTAGAAGTAATAAAAAATTTATACAGATATTTTCTCCAAATCAATCTGGCACCAGATTTTAACATTTGTATTAAAGTGCAATTTTACATGTCGTTCTGTGTGCAATTCTGGACTAGGCAGACCATTATGAACAGCACTGTTTTGTGTAGGAATAAGGAAGAAGGCAGCTGAGACTCTTTCTCTGGATGTCCTATTTTGTCTCTTTTTCAAAGAGAGAGCAGAGATGCCCTCTTCCAGAAGCAATGCTGCTCTGTGAATTCCAAGGGCACATCTCTGACACTCAGCTCTTCAGCCAGAGCAGGTGCCAGATGTTAAGTCTGTCATCAGGAAAATATTAATAATGAGCTTTTAGTACTAACTAATAGGTTAGTACCAGGTGCCTTGCTGTAGGCACACAGGAAGCCTAAATGTGCAACTCAGGACTGTGCTTTCTGGTATCAGGCCAGGCACTTCTGGAATTTGGTTTAACTATGCTCAGGAACCTTTAAACGCTTCGGTGACTTCTGAAATCTATGTGTACTGTTTAATTGTTGTTACAAAGCTGCAGTATCATCATGTTTAATCTTCCTTCCATAACCTTTCACATTTTAGTTAACTCCCCCTGGAGTTAACTAAATGAGCAGGGTAAATGCAAAACTATAAACCTAATCTAGCATAAAAATATATTTTCTCTGCGAAATCATTCTAAAAGAAGAGCATTAGTACTTTCTCATTTTAGTGGCTTGCGTACTTTTAATTTTTGAAGCATTTCTCTATGATTGACTGCATGGCTTATTTTTTTTCATTTCCATAATAATTTCTTCCAAACAATTAGAGAGCAGAATTTAACATGAGCTCTAGGGAAAGGCTGGACCCAAGGGGCTTCAATAATTGATAGACTGAGCAAAGCTCTGATTTCCTACAATAGCCGTTTCCCAGTCTGAAAACCTGAAGAGTAGCTCCTTTCTCTACTCACATAAAATTGCATTTATGACACTTCTCCAGGCTTCTTCCCAAACCTGTGCTGGATTCACAACATCTTTGTAAATACAAATATTGAAGATGGACTGTTAGAGATAACATTACATCAAATATTTATTTCAGCATTTTCCAAAGTACAGTCACTGCACAGCACAGAACATTTTATTCACTGGAGTACTGCAGACTGCCCTGGAAGAGAACAGAGCATGCAAACCCTCTTTACCTCCTCAGTGAAGTAAGACACCTTGGAAAAGCATCATTTTGACAGGCTGCATTATAGGACTGCATTTTCTGTTGTTCTTCATAGACAGACAGGCATATAATTTGTACAAACAAATGTAGCAACATACCGATGGCTTATTTCTTAAATAAGTTCAAAGCTTATCACATTACTAATGATTTACAGAAAGTCTTCTGAACTTGTAAGTGCATATATTTGCACCTTCTCTTCAACAGAACTTGTATTTTATTTAGAAAGAAAACATTCCTGCCTCATGCCCAGCTTTTATCTGTCCTCATGCTCTAATTAGCCAATTAATTTAGCAAACAAGACTTGGAACGTATCAAAGGGCCAGCACAGCGGCCACATCGTGAACTTGTATTTACATTTGCAAATAATTTTTTTGCTGAAGAAACAGACCAAACACAGCTAAGATCAGCAATTAGTACTAGATCAAGCTAAGATTTACGTTTCCTACTGCACATAAGCATTTCCTTCAGCGTGTTGGCTGAATTCAGACTTCGCAGACTAAAGTGCAACCTCATGAGCCTTCCAAATTCTCCTCATTTGTCACCTGTTCTGGAGGGTACCTGCTCTCAGTGCTACCTACAACCTGCCCCTTCATCCCTGTTTTTAGCTGTCTCCTCCAGCTTAGATTTTCATACTGGGAGAGGAGACTGGAAGACAGGATTGCCTTCTGGAAGGCACACCACTGTCTGTGAGTAACACGATCATGTTTCCTCTCTTGCACTATTTCCTTCCCCTGACTTTAAGCCTGATCTGTGCAGAATGAGAGTAATTCCATTTAACTTGGGACAATGGAAAAGGCTGATAATTATGAATAACACGGGTGTGACCAAGAGTAGGTAATTCAAGAATGCAACTGAATTGGGTATTTCATAACTGCATTTGATATTCTCACAGAAATCACTTGCCCCCACACGAAACCTGACACTGTTGAAAGATGTCAAAGAATAGCAATTTTTAACCAAGAAAATAGAACTAGAATTCTGTAAGAAACCATGGAGTGCTAGAAACGTTTTAAAGAAGTACAACCTCCTCAGCCAAAGCCACCAATGCGCACTGTATCTTTCATTAAAAAACAAAATTCAGCAAAGATTGGAATCAGTTTCCTAAATGATTGTTTTTACTAGATTTCTTCAGTAAATAAATCTTAAAAACATACTGCAACTCCCAATATTTTGTACAAACTGTAACCCACACTAATAGCCAGTTATTAATGCTCCACTAATGTTAATTAGACCAACCCAAAGAACTACTACCATTCCTTAGGGCACAGAAAAGGCACGTCTGATTTCCTAGCATTTCTCTATCATTTAAAAATCAACTTTCCCTGTTCTATTCTTATTCACACAAAAAGCCACTTCTGTAAAGAGTTAGTTCAAATAGCCGAACACAAAACATAAATGTACTTCTCCAGATATCCTACAAATGTGAAACTATTATGCGAAATGTGAGTATTTTCATATGAAAATGTGAAATAATTTCAGCAGATAATGTGATAGAGAAGTAATGCAAGGCAATCACAGGCAGGATGCTGACAGGTCATACTCAAATTGTTGTTTTAATTAGAGCTCATCCAGTCATGCAAAAATCACCTGGCATAGTGTGGCCAGTAACTGCCAAGATACACATAAAGTAGCACACCAGAGGTCTCGAGCTTCTATTGATTATATCTAGGTAAAAAACACAGTGACAGTAATTGTGAAGTATTCCATTAAAAAAACACGACAAAATAGAGTTAACGGATTTGCCACCTCTGCACATTATTCTTCCAGTACAAATTTGCTTGGGGGAAAAAAAAATCACAACAGAAGTGCGGTTTCACAGCAGTTACTGAAAGGCACAGTTTGAACACTCTCTGCTCAGTGCACAAGCTCTCACATCTCTCAGTATGTTGTCACTTAAGCCTCATGTCAGAGGACACCTTATCTAAGAAAAATAACTTACAAAATCTATTTGTAATTAAAAACACCAAAATGAGTTGTGTACAATCTGTTTTATAGCTTTCAACCACAAGCAATGGATTAAAATCCAATATATATGTACCTTGCAGACAATATAAGCAGCACTTCACAAAGCAGTCTCAACAGTTATCTATATGCTCACCAAATAATACACAACCATAGGAATCTCAATATGGCCATTACTGAGAGTGAAAAGAATAACTGAGGAGGAGATACTTTGTCCCTATTCCAAATAACCATTTGTCTATATTCCAAATTCCAAATAATAGTATTTTCTTGGATGAGAAAGCTGAGCTTATTCCGAAGTTGTGCTGATAGGCAGGAAAGAGAAGACAGTGACTTGATGGATTGATGACGATGACAATAATTAATCTAAATTACTTGTTCCAACCTTTCAATAGGGTAAACTGAAGTGATTAAGAGGTTGAGCAATGGATCCAAAAAATCTAACAACCTGACAGTCCTTCTTTTCTGCACTTCACAGGGCAGTTTGTCACAGACCTTCAGTAGGGCTGACACTGAGGGATAGCTTTCTGTCTAGGAAAAACCCTTCCTACGATGCCACTGCCTGCAAGATGCAAACTCTTTCTAAGAGAAGCCCAGCTTCACGTGTTGGGTCATATTCTGCAGAACAAAACAGTCCTGTGTCCAGCACCTGTGCAAGAAAAGGATTTTCATCTATGTTGAATGTATTTTGTGACTGTCTTTAAGACATTTGAGAACATAAGATGAAATCACTGAAAAAGCCAAAGAAAGAGAAAAGGGAAACATATGATTTTAACCTGTAGCATGTAGAAGGGAGACAAAAACGACCCCGCAATAATCAAGCCTGAATAGTTCAGAACTTGTCCATGAACAATATGATGGCAAACTTCTATGACAGGGCACTTGTCTGTAACAGTACAAAAGCAAACAACTGTTTTCAAACACTCCTTGACACAGTCTCTTTGATATGTTTATGCGAACTCTTGTAAAGTCAGACACTGTTCAATTAGGCAGTGCTTTACTGGGAAACTTTTTGATCTGTTTATGTAACCAATTAATTTTCCCAGTAAAGTATTATCTACTCGAGCAGTGTCTGACCTCACAGGAGGAGTTTTGCCACTATCTTCACCATCAACTATGAATTACACACAAATATAGAATGGACTATACATTTCTTACAGTACAGAATAAAATAATAAGCTGCAAAGTACTAATTATAGCAGCAGCCACGACAGCAGCCTTGTGAATGAAACATGAAGTTCTCTGTTCTAGGGCTTCCTCTCCATGTTACAGAGCAGGAAAGACCGAGTGAATTACATTGATTTCAGTGATGCACAGCAGCCTCTACTATAGCTTAAGTCCTTCAGACAAACCTGATCAGGAGCAGGAACAAATCAGTAAGATGCGGAGGGAAAAAAAATTAAATGAAAAAAAAAGGACATTTCTTCCTTTCCCTGCCCATTGCTTTCTCAAGCCTCAGTGACTCTGCACTTTTAAGTTTTAAAACTACTATACCAAATTTTTTTTTGCTCTAGTCAAATGCAAAACCACCAGCTTTAGCCTGTATTTTTGGTAACCATGCCATGAAAATCAAACTGTGCTGACTCATACTTACTGTCTCTGAAAGATGAGGGAAGCCTGATTACAGTCTTGCTGGAGGCACTTCTTTCTCCCTCTCCAAGGCAAGGAAATGAGAACTGCTCCAAGTCTTAACTTTTCCCAAGATCTCATCAGGATCACAGAACCGATCAGCTATATCTAGTAAGTTCACCACTTCACCACAGACTGAACGGAACATCCATAAACCCATAAGCCCAAAGCCACTGTGTTCAATTTCAAAGTTTTCACAAATTTCAAAGTTTTCACAAATAAGGATGCAAATAAGGACACAAATATGAAGTCTAGCACTGATCCTTTATGAAATGGCTAACACGATTCTTCATTTTCTGTCACTTCAAGAACTAACAGACAGTTGGGTGATAGCCAAGACACAGTAGAGAGACCACAACAAAACCCAAAAACCTGGTTCTGTAAGCAAGTGCATGTCTTCTAGCAAATGAAGTGATATAGATCAGAAAAAAACCCTTCATGCTGCAAAGATCTTTTGTCATTTACCAACAACATATTCTCTTTCAGTAGGTCCTCTATCTGAAGGAAATAAGTTTTTACACTGAAAATCCATTGTTCCTGACTTTTTCTGGGTGACTAACTTTCAGAGTCACCAACCTCTACCAAGGAAAGCTTTCAAAGACACTTGGATGTTCTACCTTGTGCCTGACTCCTCAGCCTCAGCTCTTCTAATTTGCTTCTGTCATACCTTTTACCATCTTTCACTAATTACTGCTCCACTTCTATCCTTTCAGGCTGTTATCCATCAGTCTTACATTCTATAGCATAATACTGGGGTAAAGGAAAGAAAAAAAATCAATGTAATCCAGAACATCCATTATTACCCAGTTTAGCAAAAAAGTTCTGATCCTTTACATATTTGTAAAATACCTTTGCACACTTGACAGAACATTCAAAATTCCAGCATAAATGCAGAATGGTTATAAGCTTTTATACTGTTTTTTTAATCTGAATATCTAGAAATGAGTGCTTTTTCACCACACATTAAAACTTTTAATATGTGTTAGAGAAGTTTATGAACTGCTATACTTCTCATTGAAGTGATAAGACATTTACATCCTATGTGACTCAACAGACAAAGCATATATAATACTCAAAGTAATAAGTACACTTTAAGTGACATTCTCATTCCCAGTGACTATCAATCAGTTGGTTTGCATCACTTCCTGACTTAAACAGTTCTTAAAGGCAAACAAGCATCCCAGAAGCAATCTGAGTTGTCTGTAATAAGGCCGCTTATGTTCAGGAGAGACAAGGCAAGAAAGGTATTGCCAAAATCTGCAAGATTCACAGGTATCTGTTATACTAAACAGCAGCCTTTGATTACAGCTGTAACAGGCAAGACACATGTTGGTTTTCCAAACGCTACTCAAAAAATTGCTTTTGTTGTCTCTTCTTTTCATACAATCACAGAACCACAGACTGGTTTGGGCTGGAAGGACCTTAAAGCTCATCCAGTTCCAACCCCCTGCCACAGGCAGGGGCACCTTCCCGTAAACCAAGGCTGCTGCCTTGAACACTGCCAGGGATGGGGCAACCACAGCTTCTCTGGGCAACCTGTGCCAGCACCTCACCACCCTCACAGGGAAGAACTTCTGCCTAAGATCTCATCTCAGTCCCCCCTCTGTCAGGTTAAAGCCATTCCCCCCTGTTCTGTCCCTACAGGCTCTTGTCCAAAGCCCTTCTCCAGCTTTCTTGTAGCCTTTTTAGGCACTGGAGCTGCTCTAAGGTCTGCCCTTAAGGAGCCTTCTCTTCCCCAGGCTGAACCAGCCCAGCTCTCTCAGCCTGTCTCCAGAGCAGAGCTGCTCCAGCCCTCACAGCATCTCTGTGGCCTCCTCTGGACTCGCTCCAACAGCTCCACATCCCTCTCGTGTTGGGGGCCCCACAACTGGAGGCAGGACTGCAGGTACTGGAAGGTTTTAAAAATTAACATTTTAGTTCCACCTTGTACCATGCTCCCAGCATGCAGACTCACTTAACACTGATACTGACCTAAATTTTTATTTAGGCTTTCAGGCAAGTATTGAATTTGGAACTCATCTTTAAATTGAAATACTGCAATAGTATCATGTACAAAAAAACAAAACCAGCAAGTATTTCTTCGTAAAATTACTGATACTATGCACTTTTACCAGTAATACTTTTCTCAAGTTTCCTCATTTCTAACAAATTTATGTGCGCATACATATTTATGTGTATTATGACACATTTGCAACAAAGCTGATATATTTCTCCTGTCTTCCTATTATTATATACATTCTGAACAACACAAGCTTTGGGCCTGAAATCAGCACTTGTCTCAGTACTACCTGTGTATTCTTATTTCACTTGCATTAAAAATCTGAGATTTCTAAGCAGAGAAAAAGATTATTTGGATGATTAATCACTGTCCCTTAGATTTGCAGTAACAGAAGCTTAATGTGGATTTGACAGTTTGCCTCACAGATGGGAAGAGAACACACAGTAGAGAAATAAAGCAAACTGAATTACTCAATAGCTCCATTTTGTATGGTTGAAAGCAGCTAACACATGAATAGAGATCGATGTGTTTCATAAAATGTTGAGTTTATGTGGATACAATCATCTTACTCCACTGCAGATACTTGCTACCCCCTTTAAGCAAACACCCAACTCTGAAGAAAGTTACACATAAACAGATGCTGAAGCTTGTGTGTGGACAGAAAGGTCTACCTGACTGAATCTCATAGGAAATGAGAGATCATAGCCCAGAAACACCCTTAACTGTTTTTGTTCTACAGAGTGCTAAGAAGCAATAATCATCTCAGCAATTAGAAAGGAAGATCCCTCACCGCTATTATGCATTAGTGAAATCTTAATTTATTACACTGCACTGACTTCCTCTGGGGGAATAGAAGTCATTGCCAAAGCTATCACTGAGATGACTGTTTTGGAGTGCTATCCAAGAGTCTCAGATGTCTGACAAGAATATACATTTTTCTGCAACTATCTAAACTTTTATGACACCATAAACGATAGGATGTGCTACAGAGTTTGGAAAATCTAGCCATTTGTATTTGGAAATGCAGAATAATTTCCCTGAAAACAGACATCTGAAGTGAAATAAAAGAAAGAAATGAGATATATCAGAGGAGGACTGCCTTCTACAAGGCCTCTAAATCTCATTCCTAAAGTAAAAATGTATCTGTAAAAAGGAAAGTGAATCACTAAAACGCTATTGCCATATAACGTTTAAATCACCAGGATGTTTTCTTATTCAAACAATACATATTTTGAAGTCTGGAGCATAAGAAAGGATACACAACAACCAGTAAACTTTCTAGGTTGTTATTTAGGGGTCCTTTTTTCATATGCAGTTTTCTCAGAGAAAACGCTGAATGCCAAAAGTACGTAAATGCACCTAGAGATTTCACAGGATCATTGTATTAGCACAAGTAAGAATGTGCAAATAAAACCATCAATTCACACAACAAAATTTATGACAGCAGTCTTAAAAATCTCTTTCCAGACAAACCAAAGTCTAAATTGAACTTACACGTATGAATTTACACATCTGAACTTATACATATGAATTTAACTTACACATATGAGTAAGTGCATTTATACATATCCACATAACTCACCTGACATTGTACTCATTGACGGGTACCATATATTACCTGTCCTTGGAGACCAACAAATAAACTGATTTATCACTGCAGTGGGTATGTTCATTTCTTCCGCTAAATATTGCCTGAAACAAGAGATTTTTCAGGAAGTTCCTTCCCACTATGTTCCAATTCTATCTCCAAATGGTAGAATCAAACATAATGTATAATGTTTTTTATATATATAAAAAAAATACACTTTATTAACTTCTTTTCCCTGTCAATGTTAATTCCCTTTTATTTCCTTAGTCATTCACGTTAAATCACTTACATCTTTTTCACACTCACAGCTCTATAATATCACCTCATAAGCCTCTATAAGCTTTTGGAGCTTCACCTTCATTGTGCTTAGTTCAGACCATTGTTAAGTATCTCAGATCTTGGCCAACAGTCTTCCAGTCAATTTTCTAGCTGTAAGTAAAGATGAACAGTAATAGTCTCAATTTTTCTAAGCTGCAGCTGCTTAATTCTTTGATGCTCTTTGCCTGCTTTATTTCTATTAACAGAAACCCTCTTTGAGTTCGGAAAAATGAGACTGAAGAAAAAGCATTCTTTTGCATTTTTGAATCCAACCAGCAGGTAAAAAGAAGAAATCGATTATATGACACCGATTTTCACAATTTCTTTAAATAATCTTTATTTCTCTATGATATAAAAGTCTGAAAATAATCTTAAATCGTAAAAAAGTAAGTTAATCCGAACTTGCCTTTAATCAGCCCTTTACTTCAGAGGAGTATACTGTGTGCTAAATGACCATGCAGGATCTTACATTCACCATGATCCAGGAACAAAAAAAGGGCTCTGTTTCCAGTAGTTTTCCATAAACTCCATTAATTTTCTTTCCTATTTACTTATAAGAAATACAATTAAAATCTCAGTGAAATAAATTGTGAAGGTTTCTTGTACCAAATAGCAAATGCTAACTCATACATGCCTGTCAGTACCTGCTACAGAGAATACTCTTCAAACTTGCTAAACAGAAGAAAATCTTCTTGAGAAGAAACTATTAAAAAATCATTACTATGCTTCTCTTTCTACCCACACTGCATTTAATGCACCTATTTTAAGTGTCTATGAAAAACCATGAGGAGAGATCATCAGAATTCACAATCATTGCATTGCTTCACCCACACATTGTACCTACACTGTACTTCCTCCACTTATTTGAGAACTGACTTCAGAGTCAAGGTCCTGATCTTAGATGTCCCAGCAAAGACTAAGGATTGAGCTATTGGCCAAAACACTATGAGTGCTGAAATATTATTTGCAGCTTAAGTATATTGTGAGTTTAACAAATAATGTCAAAACATGTAACACAGATGGCCTAATATATCATATGATTGCAGTTACTGTGGTTTTCTACAAGGAAAGCTGCCTACACATCAAGTCCAAAAAGAATACAATGGGTTTTCAGGAGCAGAAAATGTCTTGACTCTGTGTGAGCACTGCTCAGCAGCAACCAAAACATCTTTGTGTTACCAACACCGTTTCCAGCACAAATCCAAAAAACAAAGCCCCATACCAGCTACTATGGAGAAAATTAACTCCACCCCAGCCAAAGCAAATGCATTCACAGAAACACAAACATCAACATTTAAGTCTGTAACAACTTCCAAACTACTGCCTATTCAGCTCTGCTTCCAAAATGACCAGCATCACACTTTGCCACAGGCCTCTGGCAAGAGGCACCAGCTACTTCACACACTCCTTCACTCTCCACACAGGAAGTTCTGGTTTTGAGAGGCAAAAGGAGAGAATTTTCCCTTGCCACAGCAAAAAACCCTATCACTGCTTTAATGCCTGTGGTGTTCTGCTAAATATAACACAAAAGCACACTACAAATTACTAAATGGAAGTATTATCCAGACAGACCTTGAGAGGTGGGTCGATGCAAACCTCATGAAGTTCAACAAGGCCAAGTACAATGTCCTGAACCTGGGTCAGGGCAACCCCAAGCACAGCTACAGGCTGGGGGAGACAGGATTGAGAGCAGCCCTGAGGAGGATGTAGGGATGTTGGTTGACAAGAAGCTCCCCAGGACCCGGCTCCAGTGTGTGCTTGAGCCCAGAACCCCACCATGTGCTGGGCTGCATCCCCAGAGCGTGAGCAGCAGGTAGAGGGAGGGTAATGCCCCCCCCCTACTGCACGCGGGGGAGCCCCCCCCTGCAGTCCTGCCTCCAGCTCTGGGGCAACAGCACAAGAGGGACATGGAGCTGTTGGAGCGAGTCCAGAGGAGGCCACAGAGATGCTGCAAAGGAGCAGCTCTGCTCTGGAGACAGGCTGAGAGAGCTGGGCTGGTTCAGCCTGGGGAAGAGAAGGCTCCTTAAGGGCAGACCTTAGAGCAGCTCCAGTGCCTGAAGAGGCTACAAGAAAGCTGGAGAAGGGCTTTGGACAAGAGCCTGTAGGGACAGGACAAGGGCAAATCGCTTTAAACTGACAAAGGGGAGAATAACTACAAGAGGGAATGGCTTCAAGCTGGAAGCGGGTGATTAGAAGGTAAATGTTAAGAGGTATCAGGAACAGCAAATGTTGAAAGATTTCAACATTTGAACAACATCCCCCACCAAATCAAAGCTCATCTAACAATTTTCTCTGAAGCGCACTGGTTTTCAGCTTCTCTGTGAGGGTGGTGAGGTGCTGGCACAGGTTGCCCAGAGAAGCTGTAGCTGCCTCATCCCTGGCAGAATGATGGGGACATCGTTCTGTGATTCTATGGAACTGCTACACAAACACTATACAGTAATGAATTTCTTCTGAATTAATTTATTTTATATATACACTTAGAAAATTACAGAAACACCTTTAAATGTACTATTATTAAAATTGTATTAAACTGTAAATTATCTCAGAATTTGCCCAAACTTTACAAACAGGACTATCGATGCAGAGTGCTTCAACAAGTGGCCAAAACAGGAATGTTGTGGAAAGCAGAAACAGTTTCTTTACCTCTACTTCTTACTGCACACAGCAAAGAGCAAGGTCACAGTCCCACAGTGACTTTCCAGTAAAATCTTAACATCTGACACTAGTAAATCCTTTTGTCTTTGTTTTCTAGCTCTGACCTATTCGTTCTGCAATGCTCTAGCAGTGCAAAGCAACTGGAAACTCTTCCACCCTGCCAGGGGAGGATTCCCCTGCAGGCATTAATCCTTCGGTGGCAGAATGCCAACCAGATCGGCATCGTCGCCCTGGGGAAGGCAGCAAAGGGGACCCAAGCCCTGACAAAGAGCTGGAGATCAGCTGTGCTCCTCACAAAGCCATTCCAGAAACACACGTGCAAGTTCCCTGGTGCCCACAGTGCCACCACCACCAGCAGATAATGCAGCGGCACACAACTCCCCATGGCTGAGCAGCCCTCGTCTCCAGGGAGAGCCACACTTCTGCTGAAAGCCACAAATTACTCTTTTCATAAGTCAAATTTAAAATAAGGTAAGTATCAAGGGGAGGTAATTACTCACTGAAGCATCAAGGCTCAGCTCTTCACATCTCTTAATTAGCTGCCACTAAAAATATAAATTCCTTGTGAGACTGACATTCAATAGCCCTCAATTCAAGATATTACAAGAGGCACAACTCAAAAAAAATAATAAATCAGATCACTGAACCAAATGCACTGCAGTTTGCAATGGCAGCATACATTCTCTAGCACTTAATCTTGGAACTACAAGTAACAGTGACCCTAAAATTTGAATTAGGCTCAATAAGTTCATTTGACAAAAAATTAATTGGTAAGGTTAAAAACCATTATGGGAGTCTGCATCAGTCACGAACATGAACCGACACACAGAGTATTCATAATTCAAAAATCAAAATAATGTCAGCACTAATTTCAGCATGCGGTATTATTATTGTATTTTTATGTAGACTAACTCCACAGCTCAGTTAAACCGTTGTGAGACTACAGCTCCATTTAAAACAAAAAAGAAACCTTTGAAGTGTATGGTTCTTAAAATAATAGTTTTATCCTGGTGCAACTTTTGATTGAGACAATGCTGCAGGACAGAGAGCTCTCTGCCTTTGGAAAGATACAGGTGGCTAGAGAAACTCCAAAAACGGGCAATTTGATTTTAGCCTTTGTTTGAACTACTAATGGAAAATAACACTGAGTAATTTTTTACAGCATTTATTTCTTCCCTGACTTCATTTCCCATACTGTTCCAGCCAACTTCAGCAATTACCAAATCAGCACTTAAACATATAAAAGCATGTTATGAGAATTTCTGAAAAGCTGTTTTCCTGCTTTATTTTTCCATTAAGAATTCCCTTAGACTGTAAAAGAGAATTTGTTAAGTATAAAAGGCAGAAAGCATTATTCAAAGCAAGACTGTCAGAAAAATCTCTTATATTCACTTATTCCATAAGCACAATCTGAATTACACTTGTAAAGAAAACATGAAGTCTCCACAGCTCATTTATTCTGCATAGAAACATGTATCATTTCTTGAGAAATAAGCTTACCTTGTAAATTATACTGCTAATCCATCAAATTCACATGGTAGAGTAGGTACAGTTTTATATTCACTGGTGATTCACTTATAAAACTGACAATCTGGCACAGTTTGTACTCAGAATAACAGGACAAGATTGAATAAAAACTGAATTGTATAGAGACAAGTTTGAGTTGGTGAAGAATACTGACAGCACAGCAATGAAAGGACACTCCATTTTTTCATTATCTGGCTTATAACTTCATCTATCTTGTTTCAGCACTGCTATCTTCAGGATTATACACTAAAATGAAACTTAAAATGATTCTTCCTTTCATAAATATTTAAATGGTGATGGTGACAATTCTGGAGTGCTTGGATCCAAATTCGAACTTCAGTACGTCTATACAGAGTCTTTGGGAATGAAATGCTTGCTTCAGGACTCACCAGGGTACAACGAACTGCAAGAAGGTGGCCAAAAGAAAAGTTGTTCCCCTGAAGGCAAAGAGAAGGGCAGAAAATGGAAGCAACACTGCAAAGCTGGATATGCATTTGGAAATGTAACTGACAGCCCAGAACTAAACTTTTTTTTCAGCTGAACACCTCCAGATACACAGAGAGAATAGATTAGTTTGCAGTTTCAACTAGACAGGAAATCTTACCCTCCTCCAGCCAGAGGAGATGGATTTCATGTGCTGTTCTTCTTAGAGAAACTTTCAATGTTTTCTTTTGGCTTGAACTGATTTTTGAGTGTAGAGTGTTTTACCTGTCTGTTCAGAAAGATCACATTGGAAGCTACCTGTATGGATTCAGATACACCTTTCATTTCATGTATGTCTGATAGTTGCTTTATCTTCCTCCCCCCCCCCCCCTTTTTTTTTTTTAATTTAATTAAAAAGGCTGACTTCAGGAAGTATAAGTTACCTTTCAAACAGAATGTGATCTGTAAGGGAACCTAATTAATTTCCCCCTCATTCTTTCACTCTCTCCAAAACTTATTATGTTGAACATTTATTCAAACTTAACACATATTCACTACCTAGTAAGAGAATATAAAACCAACAAGTGCAATTCCGTGGACAAGGGAAAACCTCAGCACTATCATATTTGTGAAATAATCATCAGTAATTAATTATGTGCATCCTCAGTATTCTATAAGTAAGTAATCTCACATGCCTTTAGACAACACACTTGTTCAGAAAAGTCCCTCTTCTAATCGTCAACTTCCTCCTATTAACTCAAAACCGTAATTTGCTGTGTTTGAACACACTCATTCTTACACTGATGTGATGCAAAACACTCAAAAAATGCGATGAACCACACTACACAGGAGGCACATTCAGGAATATTCACCCAACTGAAAGGTCAACTAAAGCTTCCTTCAGAAGATCACCAACTGAGGAAATCTAAACAAACAATGAACAAAAACTTCTTCCAAACACAGGCAGAAAGCAAAACAAAAAATGCACATTTAGAGGACATTTGTAACTGTTCCCATTCCCCAGAGCAAGCATCAGCTTCTCAGTTGCTCAATTCGTAGTTCACTAACTGCTCATAGAAGAGATTTTTCAGCTGCTCTTAAGAAAAGTTAAGCTCCCCAGATGGCTTATTTATCCAGGTCTCCTAGGGATATGAAATACATTAACCCCTGTACTGGCCGCAATCACTTTTACTCCTCTCTTGGTCTAGCTTTTCACCAATTATCTCCTGGCACATTATCCAAACTCATCACCTTTTTGCACTTTCCTACTCTCGACTTTCCAGAAGTTTTCTTCCTGAATTTTGCTGGCTTAATTTCCCACAAGAAAACATATACATGCAACTATATAAAACAGCATCTCATCTATAAGAATATTCAATCTTTAGTGCTAGCTTCTCAGCTGGTTCTTCTCCTTTTAAATAGAAGTACGCAATTGCCATTTACCTCAGCTTCCTTATGAACTTTCCTTATGAACTCCTTCAATCCCCTCCCTCTTAACAATATGCTCTTTGTGTCATCCAGTTCTGATTAAACTAAAAGCCTCACTAACATTTTCAAGACTGACCCATTAAGGACAGGAGAAAATAAAAAAGAGTCATTCTTATTTGCTGACCTCAGTCAAGTCTACTCTTGTTTTTATATGTTTCTTTCTTACTGTATTTCCATAGATGCTTTCAATATGTTGTTCCCTAAAAGCATCTAGTAGAGTGGTTTCAACAGAAGCCATACAACACAATTAACTGTCTAATAAACTTTGTTATTAAAATAGAAAAAAAAGGAAATGAAATAATATCCTTTATTGTCTTAGATTCACTTCTTTCATTAACGCCAAGTGAAAAGGCTCAAAAAAGCCACTGGGTTTCAGTATGGATGCTCTGTCTGGCATTACTCAACTCTGTCAACTTCACTTTATCACAAGACACTTAACCTTGAACACTGCTGTACAAAACATGCACAGAAATACACCTGGTATGAAGACAACTGACACAGGACTATCTCAATTCTCAAACTTAGCATATTGAGGTCCTGTGTTTTTCTCATTTATTTCTCACAGTTGAAGGTGGCTGATCTTGAAAATACCTCCAGCCTCAGATTCAGAGAGTATACCATAAAGCAGATGATGTGCATGATACAGTAAAATATATTCTCTGAAAGAGTGACTGAGTGGATTAGAAAAATGTTACGGAAGATGATCTGAGGAGTAAAATGTAGTGTGGCAGGAATCCTCACCTCAACCATGAACTTCATGTATATGCTCCAGTATGGAAAACATGAACCCACTTTGCTCTTCCCTGTTCCCAAACTGGTAGAAGTGAGGAAAAAAAGAGAGGTGAAGTGGTGCAGTAGACCTGGTGAAGCAGCACGACACATGCTTCATAACCAGCCTTCCACCCCCAGACCAAAAATATCTGGCTCAGCAGTATACTTGTACTCAAAGATTTTTTAGAAAATTCATGGACATGAAAATACCTGTGAATTTTGTTAACCATTTACAAGGCACAAAAGAGATGAGATATAAGTCTAGTCTTCATGGGCAGAGTAGCCAAATCCAAAAGATTTTAGTTGTCTCCAAAACTGCTCAGAAGGAGGACTGTCTTGCAGTTCTGCTAGTGTTGCTGTTTTACGGTCGTTTAAAGCACAGTGTTGCGCCTCCTAGTGCCAGGAAGAGTGTTGAAGTAGAATTATTCATTTGCCTGAGGTGATGTCTGCAGTATCAAATCACAGTGTATATCTATCCTTTTATGTTAAACATAAAAGTTAAAAGGGAAATTTACCAATTGTAGACAAAATGTCCTCTATAAAAATAAAAAAAAAAAAAGAGGGGGGAGAGATGTGAATTGTGCATTGAATCTGTTGCTATTTTCTATGTCTAAGATCAACTAGAATATTCAAGTGAATAAAACTTACACGGAACACAAATGTGGGCCCTAAATTGGTTTGGGTAGTAACTGAACATATTCTATAAACAAGAGGGTTGCGTATGACATAAAAGGGTTTGAGTATGTAGTCAGTGACAAATTTGGTGCTTAAACAGCCGCAGACGAATTACAGGCTTGTTCATATGGACCCTCTGAAACTTTAATACAGAATTAGTGCTTTTACGGTCTATCATGTTTTCAAAAAGAGATGAAAGAATTCAACATCAAAACCAGCAACTTGTTACTGTGCAATCGAATAAAACACCTAGTACTTTGCTAGAAATTTTAAAGGGGTAGGGGAGCAAAGATTCATTTATTTTGGCATAAATAATCACCATATATGACAATATAAAGTGAGATGAAGGTACATGCACTGTATGTATTTTGGAGGGTTTTGAGCCCTGGAGGGCTGCCTTTTTTCTCCTGTATTTGTACAGGGAAGCCAGAAGTGCTTCTGATGTGGCTGAGGGATGGATGTTCAGAGGCAGCCTTCCAGTGGG
>NW_009914018.1:51638-51898 GCF_000696875.1 Nestor notabilis
CAGAGGCAGCTTTCCGGGGGGTAAAACCAAGCCTTTGTCAAAATGAGTGAATCTAAAAGCTATTATTATTATCTATGTTATTAGATATTAAAATATAATTAGATATTATAATCTATATTTATATTATTAGATTTATTTAAAGGGTAGATTTAGATTAACTAAAAGGAAGAAGTTCTTCCCCGTGAGGGTGGTGAGGCCCTGGCACACGTTGCCCAGAGAACCTATGGCTGCCCCACCCCTGGCAGTGGTCAACACCCGGT
>NW_009914018.1:51929-55968 GCF_000696875.1 Nestor notabilis
GAGCAACCTTGGTCTAGTGGAAGGTGTCCCTGCCCATGGCAAGGGGTTAGAACTGGATAAGCTTTAAGAACCTTGTAAGTGCTATCCAACAAACAATCAGTACCTATTTTTTCACCACATTATTTTATTGTCACAGAAATCCTGAGAGGCATTAATATATCCATGTTTTATGGATGAATTCTTTTCAGGAACAACGAACCCTTTGGCACTGGTAAAAATCAAAATCCAGGAGCTCTAAGTTCAACGCATGGAAGAAAAGCAAAACACCTTCTAGGAACACTGCAACAAAGTAAAAAAGTAATATATTTTCCATATCAGCATTTGACTCCTTTAATCTTGTCCGTCACTCTCTTCCTAGCCTCCTTTTCTTATGTGCTTCCCCATCTCCACTTCTTCAACAGATAAAGGAAAGGATTTACAGAAAAGCATCAATCACAGCACCCCCAGTTCATTTCAAAGTACTTAAGAGTGTCTTCAGTAAGTGCAGCATGGTATCACGAGAAGCAAAAAATAAAAAGCACATGATCTTTTATCTAAAGATAGTATAACTCATTTTTGAATGCTTCACCAAAATTAATATGCTTTAATTTTTAAATATTATAAAAACTAACTGGAAGTTGCATAACATGCGATGTAGCTATTTATGTCAATGACAGGCTGGAGCATAAGGAACTCTGCCTGTGGATGGGTAATGGGCCAAATGAGAGCTTGTGGTTTAGGGTCAAAGGGAGAACAGTAATGGGAGACATTACTGTGGGAGTCTGCTACAGACTGCCCGATCAGGACTCTGTGGATGAAGGGCTCTACAGACAGGTAGGAGCAGCCTCATGATCGCAGGCCCTTGTCCTCATGGGGGACTTCAACCACCCCAATATCTGCTGGAGGGATGGTAGAGCCTGGCACAAGCAATCCAGGAGGTTCCTTGACTGTGTGGAAGACAACTTCCCCTTGTAAGTAATAGAGGAGCCGACAAGGAGAGGTGCCATGCTTGACCTCGTGCTCACAGGAAAGGGCTGGTTGGAAATGTGATGCTCCAGGGCAGCCTTGGCTGTAGCGACCATCAGATGGTCAAGTTTGAGATCCTCAGGACAGCGAGAAGAGCATGCAGCAAGCTCACTGCCCTGGGCTTCAAGAGAGCAGACTTTGGCATCTTCAGGAACCTGCTTAGTAAGGTTCCACGGGATACAGTCCTAGAGGGCAGGGGGGCCCAAGACTGCTGGTTGATATTCAGGAATCGCCTGCTACAAGCTCAGGACTGCTGTGTCCCAAAAGAAAGAAATGGGGCAAGAAGGCCAGAAGGCCTCCATGGATGGATAAGGAGCCACTGAGAAAATTTAGAAGGAATAAAGAAGTTTATAGAAGATGGAAGCAAGGACAGGCAGCCTGGGAAGAATACAGGGACATTGTCCAGGAAGCCAGGGACCAGGTCATAAAAGCTAAGGCCCAGTTAGAATTGAGTCTGGCAAGGGATGTGAAAG
Organism: Nestor notabilis; assembly: GCF_000696875.1. Classification (NCBI taxonomy): domain Eukaryota; kingdom Metazoa; phylum Chordata; class Aves; order Psittaciformes; family Psittacidae; genus Nestor; species Nestor notabilis. The sequence goes on from NW_009914018.1 coordinate 53,408, forward strand.
ATAACAGGAAAGGCTTCTATAGGTATGTCCCTAACAAAAGACAGACTAGCGATAATGTGGGCCCTTTCCAGAAGGAAACAGAACTGGCTACCCTTAATTTGGAGAAGGCTGAGGTTCTCAATGACTTCTTTGCCTCAGTCTTCACCGGCAAGTGCTCTAACCACACCTCTGAAGTCTTGGAAGGCAAATGCAGGGACTGTGAAAATGAAGACCTTAGGCCCACTGTAGGATCAGGTTCAAGATCATCTTAGGAACCTGCATGTGCATGAGTCCGTGGGACCTGATGAAATCCATACACAGGTCCTGAAGGAGCTGGTGAATGAAGTTGCTAAGCCACTGTCCATCATATTTGAAAAATCATGGCAGTCAGGTGAAGTTCCTGATGAGTGGAAAAAGGGAAATATAACACTCATTTTCAAGAAGGGGAAAACAGAAGACCCAGGAAACTACAGACCAGTCAGTCTCACCTCTGTGCCCAGCAAAATCTTGGAGCAGATTCTCCTGGAAAGCATGCTAAAGCACATGAAAAACAATAAGGCAGTTGGTGACAGCCAACACAGCTTCACATAGACCAAATCCTGCCTGACCAATTTGGTGGCCTTCTACGATGTGGCTACAGAACTGATGGATAGCGGCAAAGCAGTGGATTTGTGCAAAGCATTTGACACTGTCCCACACCACATACTTGTATCTAAACACTGCTACCAGAAACAGCTATAGTAACTGGTAACTGGGGAAAAAAAAAAAAAACCCAAAACCAAAACAACAGGTATGTCCACAAAACAACCAAGTAGGCTGAAGCAAACCTCAAATAATGTAAGCTTTATCTATCAATATGGCCACTGCCTTCTCTTTGCACTCTTTTTATTTTTTGTTTGGTTGGTTTGGGGTATTTTAGTGACAGCTGAGGTTTTTTTATAACAATTTGATCTCAGTTGAAGGTAAGATGAATAATAAAACTTCATAGTACAGAAGTTACTAGATTTCAGACAGTAAAAAATTAAATTATCTGTTAAAAGTTAATCTAAATCACCAAAGTAATGAAAAAAATTCACCTTCTTGAGAAATACAGATTGCTGTATTTTTCACATTCTGAAAAAACTTTTTTTTTCTTAGCAAACCTCAGCTCCTTATTAGTTCTCAGTAATTTCCAGAAGTTTCTTTTATGGAATATGAAAATTCTGTAACTTCAGTGTTAAGTAAAATGTCAACTAGCACCTGAAGAGAAGACTGTGATAATTCTTTCTTTTTCCCCTACATCTTGGACAAGACCAAGACTTTCATTCAACAGTTATTAGGTCCTTACACTGACTATAGAGTGAGAGAACCAAGCACTGCAGGAACATGCCCTGCAGTTTTCAAGACAATGAACACCTAAAATTTATGTTAACCAAGTTCTTGGCCTCCCTTAAAATGGACTCCTCAGAATCTGGTTCTGTATGTCTTATCACAGCCTGTTAGCTTGCCTTAAAAGAACTCTTAAACCAGTCTCAAGCAAAACTGCTGCCTCACTGACCCGCTAGAAAAACAGTTCGCTCCTCGCATACACAGTGCTTCTGTTGCTGAGTGCACGCACGCTGCGACCACTGCTCCTACTGTCAGAAAGACACACACATCAGTGGTCTGGGGATAAATGCATTTCACTGATGCATTACACTGGATGCCCTCCCTACATGGTGCTCGCAATAATTTAGCAAAAGTAAAAATCTCTTCCAAGTGATGCAGCGGAATGCTGCTCTGCACAGAATGGAAGTTTTCTCGCAACGTAAGTTCCTGTATGCCTGCGGAAGAACTTACAGTTAATTCACCTTCAAATCTTCTCCAAATACTTCCCCCTACGTTATTACACAAATATTCAGAAAAGCAGTAACATTCATTCCATATTGATTTCCCTTTGAACAATGGGGTTTACCCTTTATGAAAGACTACAGTGTCTGAAAGTAAGAACTTTAGATACATTTACACACTCTAGCTCATCTACAAAATGTCTTAACTCCTACAGGACCAGTAAAATCCATTAGCAAAACTAGTGCTAATATTCTGAGAAAAACAGTAAGATAAAACTAAAAATCTTATAAGCACTTCATATTACACCAAAAGCAACATTACGTTAATTAAAACACAGCTTCTGCAGCATAACATATTAGCTGTTCTGGAAGTTCATTACCTAACAGAGTACAATCCAGTATCAGAATCAGTGGAGTAGAATCCAGTTGGAGGCCTGCAGTCAGTGGTGTTCACCAGGGACCAATACTGCGTCCGGTCTTATTCAACTTGTTTATCAGTAATCTGGATGAAGGGCTGAAGTGTGCCCCCAGCAAGTTTGCTGATGACACGGAGCTGGGGGCAGTGGCTGATACACCTGAAGCTGTGCTGCCATTCAGTGGGACCTTGATAGGCTGGGGAATTGGGTGGAGGCGGGTGCGTGATACACCTGAAGCTGTGCTGCCATTCAGTGGGACCTTGATAGGCTGGGGAATTGGGTGGAGAGAAACGTAATGAGGTTCAATCAAGGGCAAGCGCAGGGTCCTGCACATAGAATCATAGAATCATAGAATAGT
>NW_009914019.1:0-10770 GCF_000696875.1 Nestor notabilis
TAATTAAAATTATTTTTAAAAAAGGTAACTCATACATGCTTAATAAGAGAAAACAACTTTAGTAAAGGTACAGTATACTTACTCTAGAAGACGAGTGTTAAGTTCTCCCACATCATTTACATCAAACCATCCAATATCCTGTCTCATAATTGCATGAAAAAAATTTTGTCTTATTTTTTTTATTTGCCGGCCTGCTGCTAAGGTCCAAAATGAAGTTTGGCTATAAGCAGCAAGAAGAACACCAACTGCTATTCCACAATAGTAATATGCATATCTGAAAGAAAAAAAAAAAAAAAAAACAACAAAACAAAAGAAAACCCAAAAAATAGAGGCAAGATTCTCTGAAATTAGTTTTAATCACCTCACTAGTCTGAATTTAGCTTGATGCTTAGTTCTTCTCTTTTAGACATGAATTAGAGTTTATATGTTTATACTAGAGTTTACACTTCTCTCTAAAACTTGTCAAGTTTTCTATGGGTAGTATTTAATATCAGTTTTCAGATATGCAATAAAAGAAGTTATTGTTAGACAGGAATTACTATTACTTTTTTTGGGGGGTCAATATAGTATATATTTTCTCATAAGATTATTTTAGAACTATATTTCAGATACAATACCCTTTTTATTTAAATGGACATTTCCAAAAACTCCATAACGTTTTTGTTTCAACACATAAAGACAGACCTAATCACATATACCTATATTACGCACACACTTATATCACAGAACATGCCAGTTTATATAAATATATATATACGCATGGATGCTGTAAATATTTCCCAATTTGAGAATACAGCATTATTATATATACATCCATTGCAAGTAAATGCCATTAGATCAATTTTTTTTTTATCTATTTTATTCATACCTTGTATTTTACTTTTAAATTAACTCAGCTCTATGCTATGAGCAGAGTGTCAAGTCAAACGCAAGGAGTGCATAAACCACTATATTTCTCAAACTGCAACTAAATTTGAGTCATTTTTAAACTGTTCAGAATCAAATCAGGTTTGATTTCATTCAGAATTGACATCAGAATCAGTTACAGGTGAACTTAAACCAGAACTACACCAGAAGAATGTAACTGAACTGATTTGTAAACTGATTTGTAAACTATTTGTAAAACATGACCAAAACCAATGGGTAAATATTCATGGTGTATATTATACTACTGCAACAATATAAAAGTAAATAATTAGTAAAAAAGCTTTAAAACTCTTAGGATTTTCATTCACATATAGTAAGTTAAGCATATGGATTCTTTCGAACTGTAACGTGAAACTTGGCAGGAGCAAGTTGCAGGAATCTGTGTGCAAATGCTCTGCTCAATAAAGAGAATGGCTTTATATATTAAACTTTTCAGATTTTAATCCAGCCCTTTTTGTGGCTAAGATATCATATAGTTTAATCAGGGACTTTGGAACTATACTCATTATGAAATGAACTCCATCTAAACAGTTTAATAAAAATGGGTTAATGTCTAACTGAATGCTGATTAGTTGAATATTGACCTTTTCATCTTGAGCAACATTAAAGCTCTACACAGAAACTACCAAACTAAAACCAAGAACACTGCTTCAAAATTCAGCAGTAATTACTTTAGGCGAATACTTTATGAAGTTACATGGCTTCAAATAATTGCTTTCTGCTTGGACTTTGCTTCATGACAAATTGCATCAAAAAGGATTGGTAACTTTGCCAGATTCCATGCTGATGAAATACATGCTGTAAATTCTCTGCTGAAAATTAACAGAGAGTAAAACAATGGTTCTTTCTCTTCTGAGAAATAGTGGGGTTTTAAGAAAACTCTTGTTTGAGTAACAAACACAACCAAATTTACATGTACAGTTCCATATGTGAACATATGTGTGAGAACTTTGCCCTTGTAAACAGTTTTTATTATTATTTGACCTGCTGGCAGGTCAAATACATGTTTCTTTAACACTCCTTGTTAAAGAAACAAGGAGTGGGTACAAACAGCTGCTTTTTCAAACCAGTGAACACACTAACTCAAGGTTCTACCTAGAAACTTCAGAAAAGAGAACTTAGTCCTGTGCTTCATTCCTTATTCAACAATTTGTTTCTAAAGAGAAACTCAGGCTACTTTTTATTCATACTTTCAGAGTTAATGTCTAAAAGACAAGGTGGCATGTATGAAGTTTGTGGTGGCTTGACCTTGGTTAGATGCCAGGTGCCCACCAAAGCCGCTCTATTAACTCCTCTTCCTCAGCTGAACAAGCAAGAATAAAATACAATAAAAAGCTTGTGGGTTGAGATAAGGACAGGGAGAGATCATTGACCAATTATGTCATGGGCAAAAGAGATGTGACTTGGGAAAAACATGAATTTAATTTATTACCAATCAAATCAGAGTAGAATAATGAGAAAGAAAACCAAATCCCTCCCATGGGAGACAGCTCTCCGCGAACGTCTCCAACGTGAGTCCTTCCCACAGGCTACAGTTCTTCACGAAATGCTCCAGCATGGGTTCTTTCCACAGGTGCAGTCCTTCAGGAACTGACTGCTGTACAAGTCTGACTTTTTATCAGCTCAAGGATCCTTAGTTACACACAGTATTCAATTAACCATTGCTTTTATGCCGAAGCATGAAAAATATCTGTGGGAGAAGAATGGCTTGACTAGAAACATGTGCCTACATTAAAAAAAGAAGAAATATCAATTTCAAATTACCTGGTCATATCTTCTTCCAGCTTAAGAACATTTAAAGAGAAATTCATTGCAGTGTTGTTTCCTTAGAAAGGAAGAAAAACGTAAATACTTTTAGTCTAGCAAGTTTTAACAAATTTGTTTTCCTGCATGCTGTTCAGCAAATTTTCAGTTGTTACACCTCCTTTTGAATCAAGATGATTAAAAAAAATAAATAAATTAAAATGAATGAATCTTACTAATATAAGATCAGCCATAACTCTACTGACTATTGAGCTACGACAGTGTAACTTGAGATTAAAAGGTCTTCCTGGGCATTCAGTTGCCTCAGGAAGTCTCAGTCTGGTTTTTTTCCTTTTTTTGAAAACATAAGGCATTTGTATAACGCCAAAACCTAGACAATGACAAATACCTAGACAATGACATTACCTGCAGATAGCTTAATCCATTATGAAACAGTGGCTATAGTGTTGGTGTTGGCCCTAAAATTGTAATGCCCCCCATGAGAACTTAGTGACAAATGTTTTGAGAAGACCACAGCTGCAGCATTTTGCATTTGTGCCATTAAAAATCTGATCAATTTATTGTATTTGGGAAGGAGTAAATAATGAATTATTTGTTCTGATAAAGGCAGTATGTTCAAGTTTCTCTCTTACAGCAGCATAATAACAGCAAAAATGGATGCAGGGCAGAAGATAGTTGCATCCCTTTTTTTTTTTTTTCTGTATCACCATAGACTTTTATTAAAATGTTTAATAAAGTTTTATTAGATAATATTTCAGGCAACAAAACTGTTCACTAGTTTGACATCTAATGTGTGAGTTTAGAGAATGATGTAATCTGATTTAAAGTTGATACCAAAGTGACAGTATCACTCCTCCCTTTGTAGCCAGCAGCACACGCCTACCCTCTTTTGTGTCTGATTTGATACTTATGATTCAGTAAATGAGGCTATTCAACAAACTGATCCAAGAGAAAATTAGTACTTTTATTTTGGTAGAGAATTTTCTGCTGGATCTACTTACTGGTCTGATTCTCCTTGAGAACTATAATTGCCAGATTTGATGCAAAGGAATCAACAGGAGCTCGTGCTGAGATCGAAAACCAGCCTCTTTCTATTTATCACAGCACAGTTAAACATGATTTGTTGAATGTACACTGTAGCAGATTATTTGAAAAAATTAAAAATAAAACCTACTAATGTAGAAAGTAAGAATTAGGAGGAAAAAAAAATCCATAGCATTCTCTCTATTACAACAAACATAAGAGTTAGTTACTAATTTAAATTAGAGTATAATAGCAAGCTGGGGTTTCTGACGTCAGTATCTCCTGTCAAGATGCTTGAATCTCCCTGGATCTTTCCCAAATATTAACCATTTTTTCTCTTCATAGCAGATATATTCTTACCTAGAATATCTGAATCTCCAGAAGCAACAAAGCTATCAGTCATATCTCCAAAAATTATCATCGCAATAGGGAGACTGCTTCCATGGGCTATTGCCAGGAGAGTGCCTAGTATCATTAGTAATCTATCTGACCAACTGGAGTATCGAAACTGTAAGTGAGAAGAGAAATTGATTCTAATTGTGGTTATTAGAATGCCAACATGATGTTAAGTCTACAAAGTCAAGAAAAAGCTATCAGTTGTATACCTAGTGTCACAAAACTACCTTTGTCCTAACAGGAATTAAGTTTACAAAAAAATGTAAAGGTACAGGAATAAATTCTTCTAATATAAGCACTTTTATACTATAAACTATCAAATCTAGAGAAGTATACTATTTTAATGCATCAATATCTGCACCCGGGTAGGAAAGGTGATATGAAGGCAAGGCATAAGAAATTTGCCATTTACTGTTCAAATTATAAGAAATTTTAAGGGCATTGTAAGAATTAAAGCAAAAAATTACTTTTATTTTAAATTCATTATTATGCAATCAGAAAAACTATACCTAGTGTACCAGAGACATTATCAAAAGGCACTGAAATCATAAATACCTCTTGCCATTGAACTTAAAGTTTCAGCACATCTGTTACAAAATCATTGCCTTTAATCTGTACTGTTAAATACTAAGTTTACTGCTGTAAATTATAGAGGTATGATATAATTGTGTAAGCGTAAGCTGGTATAGCGAAGCAGAGAAATAGTGCACTGGCCAGCACCATGGACTATAGTTTTATTTCTGTTATTTGACATATCATTACTGTGCATTATGCACACTAAACCTACAAAATATAAAACATTTCGGTATTACTAAAAGAGGACCTAGGACTTACTTTGATTAAATATTAACAGACTGCCTTTTTAAAAATATACAGAAAATAAAAAGTATCTGGAATTGTAAGTACTCTTTAATACACAATTTTTTATTTTAAGTTTCCTCAGTGCCATGGAGTTGCTCTTTACTGCTGACCCACGTGACTGGAAAATGGTTAATCGGGTTAATTATTGTGCTTAGTACCTACTCAGGTAATTTAGAGGACAAGACAACACATAATCTTAGGTATATGGACACCCTTTTCCTTGTGTTGGAATTAATGACTGAATATGGAAAACCCTACCTTTCACAAATATCTAGTGTGGGTGTGTTTAGCACGATAACTTAGCAAGGGAAGACTCCTAAGAATCCGTATCAGTAATAAGACAGCTCTTTAATCAGAGAATCATAGAACTACAGAATCATAGAACGGTTTGGGTTAGAAGAGACCTCAAAGATCATCTAGTTCCAACCCTGTTGCCACTGGCAGGGACACCTTCCACTAGACCATGTTGCTAAAAACTTGCCTTGACCGCTCCCAGGGTTGGGCCAGCCACTATTTCTCTGGCAACCTGTGACAGTGCCTCAGCACCCTCACAATAAAGGATTTCTTTTCCTTATACCTAGCCCAAATCTCCACTCTTTCAGCTTAAAGCCATTCCCCCTTGTCCTATCAATACATGCCATTGTAAACAGTCCCTCTCCAGATTTCTTGTAGGCATTCTTTTGGCACTGGAAGGCTGCTCTAAGGTCTCCCCAGAGCCTTCTCTTCTCCAGGCTGAACAACCCCAGCTCTCTCAGCCTATCTTTCATTGAGAGATGCTCCAGCCCTCTGATCATCTTCATGGCCCTTCCCTGGACTCTCCCCAACAGCTCCACATCCCTCTTGTGTTGGTGGCCCCAGAGCTGGATGCAGCACTCCAGGTGGGTTCTCACAAGAGTGGAGTAGAAGGGGAGAATCACCTCCTTGGCCTGCTGAAAACCAAATCCTTAAAAATAACTGTTTGATCGCTATACTATATCCAATATTCTGTATCATCAAAGTATTTGTTAGAGACCATATATACACTACTACAACATAATTTTAACCATTTTTTTCTTACACATTGAAATGCATGTACATGTACACATATATAGAGAGAATAAATCCTACCAGCGTAAGTGGGCTGACCATCTTAGCCTTTTCTGCTTTCTTCTTTTTCTTGCTTAAAAGATATGATAATTTTAGCACATTTAAAAAGCAACAACATTTCACAGAAATACTAATTTGCTATATTAATGAAGTTTAATCAGAATATAACTATTAAATAATTTTAAAAGAAACAATTGTGTATAAAATGTGAAGCTCTTCCCAGTTCACTGCTCTCAAAGATGAAACAACACCCTTGGGCTGGTGATTACACAGTCTTATCAGGAAAGTTACGAACTGAAGCAGTATATAGCTTTCAAATTGGAAAAGAGGAAGATAACTTATAAAATCATGGTGGATGGTGAATATATAAAATGTTCAAGGTATGTAAAATATTGATTCCAAGCCATACTAAAAATTTTAAGATAAGTTTTAGATGATAATGTAACTGTATCCAAGGTGTCCGTTGCAACATAATTTGTGTCATATTTTAGAACTGTTTTTCAATAAACTGTGGTCAATACTGTGGACACTTTGTTCTTACAAGAAAATTATAAAGATCCTTCTTCTCCAATGAATGTATCAATGCTACTCTCAGGTTGTTACAAAGCTTTCTGTTATTAGGCTTTCCTGCTAAAATAAACTAACATAAAATTAAATATAAAATAAAATCTAAAATAAGATAATCTATCTTACAAGCTTCAATATAGAACATGTTTTGATGTTTAAGAATACTTACTGTTTGTCTTCAGATTCATGACCCTGGCTAGATGCAGTGATATCATAACTATTTTCATGTACAGTACGCTTCTTCTTGTTTTCATCCTCAGAATGCATTTTAAATTTATTTAAGATAGGCCCCTGTAAAATAATATTTCACCAAGAAACATACAACCGTTAAGCTAAGGACAGTCCTTAGCTTAACAAATAGTTTTCTTTCAAACAAATAGTAATTTGTTTGACTATTTGTTTGAAAAGAAAACTATAGATACTTATTAAATTCAATACAGTTATTAATGTCATACACTGTAAGTGAATTCTCCGAATGGGAAAATATAAACATGTTGAAACAGGACCAGATGTTTGGAGTTTGACTACAAACATCTACATTTTGTAGCTGTATCTGTTTGATCACTGTGGGTCCTTCATTTGATTTCATTTGAAGCATCACATTTTCTGCAATTCTGCACAGATATACAAGATAAATGAGAAAGTAGATGTTTATGTAAAAGAATATGCAGTTATTTGGAATTTTCTGAAATTTAGTTATGAGTGAATTTTATAAAATATTTCTGATTTTAAAAAAAAAGTATTGACATACTGTGAAGGTTGTTCTTGGATTGCGTCTAGTCCTCTGAAAAAGTATTCAAAAATCAGCAGAATTAATACGGTTAAGGACACGCAGCATGATTGGACCTTGCTCTTCTTATGTAAAACTGCGATGATCGATAGTTGTCTCTTGTTTATTTTCCCACTCCCATTGCCTTACCTACTTTGGAAAGTAATTGTGTGCACTTTGGACTCTGCTAAACATTTTCTGAAGGGAATATTTAGCAAACAAAGTCCCTAAACTCACACTTACTTCACTGTCTCCTGGGAAAATAAGCCCGAATAGTCTATTCTTCCACCTTTAGAAAAGTTCCTTTTATCTGCCGTTGGCTTAATTATGCCCCTTAATACTTCCAGAAATTCCTCTTTAACTTATTAGAGATGGTGCTAAATGCTCCAAGTAACTGTTATGCTTAAGGATGAATCCATTCTTGAATACACAGTGAGTGTATTCAAGTAATACCAAGTAATAAAAAAGGAGCGTTTTACTCTTCTGTTTCTATTCCCCTCTTCTAAATCTAATCCAGAAAAACATGAGCCATCTAGCCTGAAAGAAAACAGAATTTTACTATAATGAACATTGTTTGTCATTTGAGTAACTGCAGAACAGCCAGACAAGTTTCAGACTCAGTTTAGAAATCGTTTGGAAGTAGCTTTGGTTAGCAGAAATCTGCTCAATCTTCTGATTTTTAAAGGTATGTTCAGATTATAAACTGTTTGAAATGGACCATTTATTTTACTGTGGAATGTATTGTTTTTACCAGTATCTGCTGGCAGTACCTTCAATGAAAATAACAACTACTTAAAACACTGAAAATAAATTACTTGAACTTCTTAACTGTTATTTCAACGTATATAGTAAACTAGGTATGTTTTATTTCCTTTAAAGATGAAGAGCTGGATTTTCCCATAAGCTCAAGGTAGGCGAAATGGTGGAGAGGGTCCCAGCAATCCTGTAATGATTCCTCAATGTCATTTATGCCCTAGCATAGGTTAGAAAAACTGTAAACAAGCTCTGATTTATGATAAATGGGGAACTCCTGTTCCATTTTCATAGAATCATAGAGTGGTTTGGTCTGGAAAGAACCTTAAAGATCATCTAGTTCCAACCTCCCGAGCATGGGCAGGGACACCTTCCACTAGACCAGGTGCCTCTTTCCTGTTAATCAGTGCTGGAAAAGAATACTACTTTGTATAATACTACTAGAATACTACTTTGTACAACTTTGCCAACTTGGCCACTATCCTACCAATGAGAAATGCCCTATATGAAGAGAATTATCATTTAGTCAGAAACTGATGATGTTGTGCTCCTTGAACTATGCTGTATGGCTCAGCCACAAGACACCATGTAGAGGAATTGCTAAACATCTTATTTGTCCTGGACCAAGCATGAGGCCAAATTCAGTTATTGTAAACATCAAGCTTCTATTTGTGTTTAAAAAGAAAATCTACTCTGAAAAGAATGGTTTAATGATTTTACAAAGAATGGTTTAATGATTTTACAAAGCTCCACTTTTACTATCTGGTGATTTGATTTGTAGTTAATTGTTTATTACCTATTAACTGTTTAATATTAATTGTTCATTGTAGTAAAAGGGACTACCACAAACTAATGTCACTAGCTTCCTATTAGCAATTTACAAACCCAGTCTTGTTTCTGAAAGCTTCAAATTTTTTTGGCTTATACTTAACAACAATAGAAAATCCAGACAAATCTACAGCTCACTTAGAGAGATATTACCTATATATGGAAAACATTTTTCTTGGTGTTTATCATTGAAATTATTAAATATGATTCAATGACTCATTAATGTGTGAGAAGATAATATTTTTCATAGTCATTGTTTGCAGTATAGTTGTGTTTAAAATAGGATTTTTACTACAATTATAACTTATACTATAGTTACAGCTACACTGTTATAAATTAATTTAACTGAAGTGGTATTTACATTTGTATAAGATTCACTGATTTCTTAAATTATTTAAAACAGGATTAAAAAATTCTATCTTTCTAGAGCATGAGCAGACATTTTCACCCTCTGCGTATCTAGAAAAAACACATGCCTTTTTGATCTGGAGAAACAAGATATATTAATTCAAAGAAATATTGTATAGAACATTTGAGATTTAAAAGTGTTCAGGACTTCAGTTTACTGTATTTAATATGCTATATGAAAAATGACAGAAAAACGATCATAAAATTAACTTTTTGTGCAGATGGGAAACATTTTTCTCTGTTGAAGTTGAATAAAGCATATATTATTACAGACACTTCCAGTTCTTTTTCGTGATGTTTTTTCTAGTCAATGATATGTCTGGTAACATTGTTAACAGTATGTGTAACCAAGGAACTCAAATGAACTTTTATCTTTCCCTCACTGAATCACTTGGATTGGACACCTTTTTCCCATGCACAAAGCTGAATATACACAACTTAGCAGTATTTGTTACTGATTAGTCATTACACAAAAAAGATAACTTGAGTTAATTAAATACTACACGTTGTTAGTATGCTCAGTGCCCTGAATAAGAAACAGAAAAAGCCTTTGCTGGCTAGGACGTTCCCAGGAAGTTGGGGTAGGGCTGTTTTTTACTGCCCCTGGAATGTGTCCTCAGTGTGACTCAACTGACATCTTGCAAATTCCTGCTTTTCCCTCAGGATTTTATTCCTCCTTCCTTCTTGAATCCTTGAACTGCTACCTAGCTGCATCTCAAGAGTCTTACCTCTGCCAGCAGTTTTACCTCTTTTAACTTGCAGAAGTCCACTCTATCAATATTTCACAGTTTTCAGAATCACAAGTCTGAAAGAGGGTTATGCAGCTGTGTCTTAGATCACAGACAGCTGAACTCCTGAGGTAGAGGGGAAGAAGTTTAGAAACTCAAGTCATTACATATGAAATATGTAATAGCATTAATATTATAACCTATACAAAAATTAAAGCTATTCATATTGATTTATTCCCTTCTACAATACTATTGAAAATTGTATTTTGTAAATACTTGCATTCTATTTCATACAATTTGAGAAATGTCTAGATTACACAAGAAATTATGAGAGCAAAATCTGTTGTTCAGCTTCTGCCTAATGGTACTGAATTTGGAAGTTTTGTTTATTTCTCTATTCTACAGTTACAGTTCATAACATTCCTTACAAATCAGAAAAATGAGGAGTGGAAGAGACGTTAGAATGTCATCCCGTCCTTCCTCCTTCCTCCAGGTCAGATCAACTATTCCATCTGTTGTTCTTGACAGCTCTGTCACGCCATTGGTAGTTTTCATAGAATAGTCAGGGTTGGAAAGGACCTTAAGATCATCTAGTTCTACTACCCCTGCCAAGGGCAGGGATGTCTTATCCTAGATCATGTCGCCCAAGGCTCTGTCCAA